>NC_140959.1:189277-340080 GCF_014529385.1 Adiantum capillus-veneris
ATAAAGTTTAGGCGTTGTAAATCATTAAACGCTATTACTATGCATGAAGCATTATAAATGATGGGTAGTACCTGTGATATACACACCATGTATGCTAATTGTTTAGGGCAATTGTTGGCTGCTTGTATGAAGGATACTTGGTGTCCTGTTAATGCATCTTTTTTTCATGCTGTTTCCGTAGTATATTCCCCGATGAAAGGTATTTGTAGATTTATTTTTGTGTTCAAGTATGTAGAACCAAACTCTGTATGAGTTGGTTTAACTGAAATGATATCCAATGGATGTATTGTAAAGGGGTCCTCCGGGGACAAAGGTTTGTTGTGATTCATGCATTGTGTAATATACTGGTTACTGAATAGAAGATCATCCATATACCGATTAGAGTGTATGAAAGCTAAAAGCATATCAATTTTTTTGAGTCTGGATAATTTTCTAACATATTCTATCTCAAACCAAGCAAGGTATAAATTGCACCATGATGCAGAACATGAGTACCTCATTGGGATCCCTTTAGTTTGTCGGTATATATCGGACCCTAACTTTGAGAAGCAATTGTCCAACACAAAGATATTTAAAGAATCAAAGAATTTAAAGGACCATTTCACTTCTGAATTCTTTTTTGTAAGGGTGATTTTTCTTCTAGATGGCTTAAAACCTTTATAACCTTGACCGGTTATTAATATTTTAATCATTCTCAAAGAATCCATGAGGCTATGTTTTCCATGGTGAGAAATTGCTTCATAACGAGCTTTTACATCATATTTATGGATAGAATACATCTGTTAGGAAGGTTTATTTAAACTTTGTACTGGTTGTTAATAACCCAGTACGCGTTTGTGTTAACTTTTGAGAAGGTTTGAAGGTCTTTTTGGAAGTTCTCGCTATATTCAATAAGCCCATTAGATAATCCTTGCAAAAATTTAGTGATCATATCAGCCCCACAGGGGAGAACACACAATCATGGGTGTTTGCTATCCAACAAAACACTGCTTTTTGAATTTCATAATTTCCCATAATGTAGGGAAGACTTCTATCTCGAGAAGGTATAACATTAAACTCCTTGTAACGTGAATAAATGAGTGAAATGATGGTGTTACTGCATTCTTGTATAGGCATGAATTTTGAAGAATCCAATCTTTTTTTGGCATGCATTCTAATGATTTGTTTACAAATAAAGACATGAGCTTGGGGCAATTTGTCCAAACCACATATAAAAATGTGTTTTTGGATAAACTCTATTTTGTCTAAGATATCTTTTTCCAAGGACAAAGGAATTTGATTATGCCTATAGTTTGGGAAGGTGGACCGGAAGGTTTTATCTTATCTTTCTTCAATTAATTGAAAGTGAGATGGTGTACAATTCAGATTAAGAAATTGGCATAATTTTGTGCAACCCTTTTTGAACTCAACGTTAACTGAATGGAGATGTACTAGGACAACTGGGATATGGTTGAGGCCTTTGGATATATTATCCCTTAAAGTGTGGTGCCTTATAAAACATGGCTAAATAGTAAGAACATGCTCACCAAAATGGCCAAAATTTTCCAAGAAGTTTTTAAACCGTTTTTGGGTAGGGCAAACACAAGGTTCAGTAAGATCAAAAGGTTCAGCAAATGGGGCAAAGGGTTTATATAAATATTGCCCAATATTGTTTGTGTATTTCCATCCAAATTTTATGTGAAAGTGCTCAAGATTGTTATTGATTCCAATATCCTTTAACATTTCATCAAAAAAAGCGTGAGGGTGTACAGACTCCATAAATTTATTACTGAAGGTTATGTGAGTAAACCGATGTCTACTTTTTTTACCTTGTTTAAACCATTGTAAACCATTGGTTCTAGTAATTAGATGTCTTACCTTGTCATCGATATTGTATTCCAACATTCATGGAGTTTTTCCAAAGTCCTCAAACTCGTAGAATTGTCGAGGTTGTTTTGAGGATGATGCTGTATTGCTTGGTGTACTAGCAATACGCTTTAGTTTCTCCCTACTTCTTGAGGATTTGAAAATTGTGTCGATGGTCTGACTAATTGGGTGATGTTGACCTCAAGAGAGGAATGGAGTCCCTGGTGTATACAACACTAAGCCTTTTGCTGCATCAATCAGATGCTCATGAAGAGCATAAAAAACTACTACAGCATGTCGAACTTCAATGGGAAAGGATGTTACCCATCCAATAAAAGCATATACTTGTGCGGGTCGAGAGGAGTATGGAAAGAACCTTGGGAGATTTTGAAAAACAAACCATAGAATGAGATCAATCCATATGATTGTTGCTCGGCAGCTTGAACCAAGATTCTTCTTGCAGGTACACTTAATGAAAGGTCTGTATGTATTTCAACAATTCTTCAAGAACTTTCGAGTGTCATTTTCTTTCTCATTGAGTGATAGTTCCTTTGTACGGGCTAGCATGGAAGTATTAGAGCATTTTTTACTATCAACGTCTGATAGTTTTATATCTTTCAGTGTAAAAGGTTTATCCTTGATAGTAGATGCTTTGATTGAAGTGCAAAGGTTTTGCATTGTTCCACCACATCAGGTGGAAAACTACAAAGCAAAGCTAAAGACTCAATTGTCAAAGGAGTACTTTGATTCAGTATCTCAAGGTCCCAGAGTTTATTTTCAAGATGAATAGCGTGAAGCTCAATTTGACTGAAAGGGAGTGGTGGGATGACTTCGAAAAAATGCTTGGTCATAGACCTTTCAATTTTTTGAAAAGAAGTGTCATCAATTAGTCCTAGGGCATCCTTTTGTTCTTGATCTAACAGCTCTACATCCAAAAGTGGGTTCACAATTTCTTGAGACTGCCTAATTGCAAGAGGAAGGATAGGGAGATTATTAATGAAATATATCTTATTAACTATGTTATGAAGTGATGAGAAATAAAAGTATATCTCAGAGGAATTTTGAGCATCAATAAAGCATAATGATAATAGAAAAGAGCTTAGTGCTTTAATCAGTTGTGCATGATATTTTCTAGAAAGGGCTAAGAGTTTTAACCAATCATTAACAGAAGCCGTTTTTAATGCTGACAATTCTTGTTCCTGTATTGCCTTTTTCTCATAGTCGAGAAGAATTTTATGAAATCAGCTCCCTTGAAGAAAGAAAGCACGCATTGTGTATCAATAGGAGGGATAGGAATCCTCTTGTCGTGGAAGTATCCAAAATGTGTGAGAGATACAATCCAGCCAACCTGAAGGATGTTTAGAGTAAAATTTATAAACTGTTTAGAATGAAGGAATTTCAATATATGTTAGTTGTCCAACAAAGGACAACTCGGGAAATAAAGAGAGAGAGAGAGAGAGAGAGAGAGAGAGAGAGAGAGAGAGAGAGAGAGAGAGAGAGAGAGAGAGGTTAAATTTGATATCCCCTCTTAGAGAACCATATATTGACACTTAACCTTAAAATAGACAGAAGATAAAAGACAGTAGATAATAGACAAGACCAAATAAACAAAAGACAAATTTCTTCATTTAGAGCTGGTACATCCGATTCTAGTAGGAGACTGATTGAGCGTTAGAACTCATGAAAGAATAGACCTATACCTGTCACCATCCAACACAAGCAGGCAGTTAGAACATGGGCAACATTGATGGGAAGACAGGTATCCAAACAATCTATTCTGCTTGTTATTGTTGTCACATATCCCTAAACCCCTTCACTCTCCTTATATGCATTTCAAGGGAGTGTTTTCTTTGCTTGTCTATCAGGCATGATCCGTTTTGTAACGGTATTTTCTACAATAGGCATGTTTGGTAGATTATTCTCTACCATAATTTTGATTAATACAACGGTTATTCGTGGTTTGATGAGGAATACTGGTTTGCATCCTTCTAGAAAATCGTGTATGGTGGAGGGACGGGGCTTTCCATTGGATAGGTAACATCTCTTGCGAGGTTTAGGGATTGAGTATATCTCCCTCAGGTTGGCTTCTGATAGAAAGAAGTATACCCTATAGTACAATTCATAAACCAAATATTGTCTATTAGTGGTCTATTCTAGAGACGATATCTTCTAAGAATAACCAGAGAAAGATACAGAAGAAAGAAACATTTCTGTATAGAGATATTATGTGAAACTGGAAAACCTACACCAAAGGTAGATAGATAGAGAGAGAGAGAGAGAGAGAGAGAGAGAGAGAGAGAGAGAGAGAGAGAGAGAGAGAGAGAGAGAGAGAGAGAGAGATACTACCTTTAATTGAGAAGTAGTGGTTTTTACCAAAATTTTGGCAAAGTTTTGTTTGTAAATAGGCTCATTTTTCAAAAATAAAACATGCCCTCCTCTTTTAGGAGCTTCACATGAGGATTTTATTTTAAACAATAAGCCCATAAATACTCAAAAAAATATTTCTTAGTACGTATATCAATTTATGGACAAGGTTATGATGGACTCAACATTGTTGATATGTAAATAACATCTAGAAATAGCTTTTTTATTTTGCCAGGTTTTTGGCAAAGGCTCGTTAGTACTTAGATCCGTTTTTCAAAATAAACATGTCCTCGTCTCTGAGGAGCCTCACATGAGGATTTTCTTTTATATATAAAGAAACCAAGCTTGGAAACCTATTCTTCAATAAGTATATCAATGAGCATATCATTTCCAAACAACTTTGTCTACAAGATCTTAGACTAATCCTCATAATGTAAAAAACTTTTTCACTATTTCAAAACCAATTTCTTTTAATACTCAAAAGCAACTTGTTATACACCTATTTATCATAGTGTCTAGAAAACCTAAAAAGAAAATATGCTAAATTTTGGTTGGACATCCTCTCAGTAGACAAAATGTCTACCTGAAAACTCGGGGTCATCATTCGTATGATTTGTGTTGAAACTGCACTTGTATGATATGCGATGTAGGCCTGCCAACAAAAAAAAGGACCATAAAAGATGCCAATTCCTGAGCAAATGTTCACCATTATCAGACTTACAATCAACCACGGTTCATTTTTATGTCTACAAAGCCATTCCAGTAAGATATACGATGTATATATCAAATTGTTGAGTCCTTCTTAAGATAATCCGTAATAATTTTAAAAAAAACAAGGTAAATCAGATGCATGTTCATGGAGCTAACAATCTATACCATTATATTTGTCTCCCCTTGCCAATCATTTTTACATAAGGTTAGATTTCTTTCTTTACAGAATGTTATTGGGAAACCCAAAAGCTAGTTTGGCATGCTCCTTGCTTGTTCGTATACTCAACCTGTGTCTAATAACATGCAGATCATTTATTTCAAGAGATTTCTTAATATACCTTGTCATCTTAGCCCTATATGAATACTCAACAAGTATAATACTTGTAAGGAATGTTATGTAGAATAGAGTCTTACGACAAGTCGATCCTAAGTTAATGGGCATATATATCAATTTTTTCATGACTAAGTCAAATGCACCAAAAGTAAAACATCAAAAGAAAAACGTCAAAAAACAGTGTCAGATTACCGTTTGTTGAGATGAGTAGTATCTCCAAGCCTTCTTATGTGTTGCTTTGCCACCACCAAAAGATACTACAAATCACGATTCTGGGTGATCGAAGGCAGTTGTGTGATGGGGTAGTTTTTCACAAGAGGTGTGTGTGTGTGTGTGTAATGCGTTTGAGAGGACTCTGTTACATGCGCAGGTATGAGGGGAGCCCGTAGGGTAGTAGATAAATATGTGGGGAGCTCTATGCCAACGCATAGGGAATGTGGGTGGGCTTACAATATTTTGAGCCTGCAATTTTATAAGTATAGCTCCGCGGATCCACATTCGGTGCTTTCATTACACCCATGCGCTCAAGAAAATCAGGGTAAGGTGCCAACTGTTCCCCTTCCTTTATCAGGCATGCACCTCTCAGTGCTTTTATAGATTTTTTACGTTTTTTACTTTGTCCATATCCACGTTAAGTGCTTTTGTAAGTGAGCCTCCTTGAGTTAGGTTCATTTTTATCTTTTGCTTGGACTTCCAGTGTGTGTGTGTGTGTGTGTGTGTGTGTGTGTGTGTGTGTGAGAGAGAGAGAGAGAGAGAGAGAGAGAGAGAGAGAGAGAGAGAGAGAGAGAGAGAGAGAGAGAGAGAGAGAGAGAGAGAGATAGATAGAGAGAGAGAGATAGAGAAGGAGGGAGGTAACAACATCTTATCACCCAAAAGTGATTTTCAAAGAGTACTGACCCAGAATTTCATCTTCAATTTTTTGTACCTTAACAAGGATTCCCTCATATATAGGGAGAGAGAGAGATGGATAGAGACAGATAGAGAGCGTGAACAAGAAAACCTACTTATTCTTTAGATTCTCTGCTAGTGTTTTGAGTTTTACAGTCCCCCAATATCATCCAAAGAAGGAGATAGTGAGAAAAGGGGATTTTTAATAGGGAGGTAAAAAAACGGAGGTGTTGGCTAAAGTGCTGAAGAGAGAGAGAGAGAGAGAGAGAGAGAGAGAGAGAGAGAGAGAGAGAGAGAGAGAGAGAGAGAGGGAGAATGAGTAGCAGACGTCTGCAATTTTGGCAAACGTGCGCTAGACCATTTCATTACCGTTCAACCATTAAAAAAAAGCTCCACTACCCTTACCCTTTTTACTAGGAATCGGGAGGCAGTTGCCAATGTGCTACCTTTGTCCAGGACATAGGTGTAGAGAGAGAGAGAGAGAGGAGAGAGAGAGAGAGAGAGAGAGAGAGAGAGAGAGGGAGGGAGGGAGGGAGGGAGGGAGGGAGGGAGAATGAGTAACAGACATTGGCAATTTTGGCAAAGGTGCGCTAGACCATTTCATTACCGCTCAACCATTAAAAAAAAGCTCTACTACCCTTACCCTTTTTACTAGGAATCAGGAGGCAGCTGCCAATGTGCTACCTTTGTCCAGGACACAAGTGTAGTAAGTCCATCTATTCATGCATACACCCTACAACTAGACATGCAAACACACAAGTAGTGGTGGATGTAAATTGAAAAGGATATATAGTCTCTACTTATCTCTCAATGACGCATAGCTATACATTATTTTCTTTGTTTTGTTCTTTTAATTCTCTATCGATTGCAACCTCGTTGACACTTTGAAATTGACCATGGTGCCAAATTGTTCTTTGGTTCCCTCTTCAATCTATATTGGTGGCCAAACTATCACATTTGGTATATAGTCCAAAGGCATGCCACTTACACAATCAAAATTGCATTTGGATATCAAGAAAGCCACAAAAAAATCAATAAAGTGCTAATTTTGGCCAAGAAACAGAATTATGCAATTCTTGTAAGTTGGTCATAACTTTCAATTTTAACACTTAATTCTCTCTAAAAGCATCAAAACAAGTTGAGAACTATGAAGACTTATCCTCTAGCAATCTAAACCTCACAAACATAAAGTTTAGAGTGGTATAGATGCAAAAATTTGAGAAAAAAACAAAAAAAGGATCCGTTTTTCACACAATTTTGGTTCAAAAATGTTGTACAAGAGTAAGGTTAATGGTGAGATCGATATTCCAAAAAATGTCAAGTTCTTTTCAGGTCATAAGGTAGCTTTGTGGATATATAACATGTTAAGTATGGAGCCTGATTTACCCGTTGTAATTTTTTGTATTAAAAAGGCACATTTGTAAGGCCCCCATTATGAGGCCAAGCCATCGTGGGTGAAGAAAAATCACTTGCCGAAAAACAAAATCACTCATCGAAAACCAAAATTTTCATGGCCAGTCTTTGCTAGAATATTCCTTGTTTGCCAGAATACTATGGACAGACGGTGGTCGAAAAGTGGTCGAAAAACGACCGGTGGCCGGTAGTCAATGGCTGGTGGCTGGTGGTCAAAAGTCAATGGCCAGTGGCCGGTGGTCGAATTCAATGGCCTGTGGTTGATTTCAAAGGAGGACTTGTCTTCTCAAGGGCGGCCACACATGGGCAGATTGGAGGGTCCCATTTAAACTTATCTACACAAGGGGGGCTATACATGGCTGCCTCTCATGAGAGAGGGCAGCCCTTTTGGCCTACAAAAGGAGGCCATTTCTACACACATTTGACAGTGTGAAGTTGATGCAACAAGGTGGGTGTGAGGTCATGAGAGAGAAGCAAGGCGGAGCTCCAAAAGGGTATAATCTAAAAGGGTCTGTATGCTCTCCATTTTCCAAATAAGGCTATCTTGGCAAGGTCACCATTGAATTTGGCAATTTTTACTTGCTTGAATCAATAACCTTTCTAGCAAGGTTACTACTTGAACCTTGAAAATAAGGGACTGTAGTTCCCAGCTCTCTTCATCTCGAGGCTTCAACGGTTAGAAAGCATGGAAAGGATTAAGGTATTTGGCAATTCTAAACTTTTTTTGTCTATCATTTGTGTGTTCTCCTATGTTGTAACAATAAGCGCAAGCATCTTTGCTTGGGAAACTAGAAATAGAAGACTGTTTTCTCTTCTACTATGGGATTTCTTAGGTATAACCACCATGGGTGCTACATAAAATTAACCATCATGGGGGATGTGTGTGAGTGTTTTGGTGTTTTTTTGGGGGGGGGGGGGGGGGCTACTAAGATTTTACGAGGATTTTATGGATTTGGGGTGAGCAATTGGTTGAGTATGACAATGCATTGTCGCATAGTGTGAGCATATTGGAAAGAAATCTACAATTTTTTTGATGTAGAATGTGTCGATTGATAAAAATTGATCACCTTAGCTAATAGCTGATGGTGCCTAGGGATGCCTTTCTCAAGGACATGAATTTTTTTAACCCATCTCATTGTGATTCTTCTAGCATTTTTTGAGCTTGAAAACGTTATCGTGTCTATCTACAAAATTGATTGTTTTTTTTCCTTGAGCTTATTTAAAAGTGAATATCTGAGTTGGATGATGCAAGTTAATGGATTTCTTATCGTAATTCTATGACTAGAAAAAAAATAAATGAAACAATTCACACTTTAAGGTGGAACAATTCTTTATATAGAGATGAAAAGTCCTTCGACTTTCCAATTCCATGAGGCTTTTCATTTCTTATACTCATCTTTCACTTATGCATTTGAGATGTTTTGAAAGAATTTTCATTTTTCTGAGATTGGGGAGCCTTATTTGCCATATCGAATAGCTATTTAGGGTAAAGGGGCCAATAAGGAGACGGGTACCAAAACAAAGCTACACCTCCTCCAAATTTAGAGCCAAAAATTGGAATATGCTTGGAATCTTGGTGATGTGTCCTTCTTTGATTTGCTGAAAAACTGATTATTATTGGGCCTTGCTTGTCTCTAACACGTGAGAAGCTTCATTTTGCATTGGAGAATGCACTACGCTACGTATTATTCTACAATCGTAGGCAGATTGCGCTCAGATTTTTGCGATGAAACCCTCTCTTCAACGCGCATCTTTTGCGCCTCCTTCGACTCGAATCTGATAACGGGGGAGGAAGCTATGGCCAACGCCTCTTAGCTGGCCCACCACTGGCCCCTTTACCCTAGGGCATGTTGGGAAGTTTAAGGAGCTTATTATTATGTTTGTATGGTTACCCTTTTTTGTGTATGTACTATCGAACATAGTCTTCTTGTAGGCATTTATTTTTGAGCCAATTCTCATTTTAAGCCATCCTTGCAAGCCAAATATCCTTAAAAGGGGACATCGTCACTTTGATGATGAACATGTAGGTTTTGGTTTTAAACTGGTATTAATATTCTTTCATATAATTGCTAAATATACTTTTGCAATGATTGGAATTTCATGGTTATTTTTTCCTACATGTTTGCGAAAATTTTAGAGTGGATATCTTGTTTTCATGCCCATGATGTCCAACATACTTATTTTTTTTTAATGGCATCCTTGCAAGTGGTCCAAACCATTTGACTCATCAACGGTAAATTTTTGACTAATTTGACTCATCCTTGCAAGTGGTCCAAACCATTTGACTCATCAACGGTAAACCTTTGCTCACTAGCTAAGTTGTATATTTTTTGCTATAAATTTTTCCACATCATGGGAACATATGGGCATATGCTGATGCAAGCGTAGGGTATATTCTTATGTTGATTTTCTCATTCAAGGTCCAAGTGTTGCTGGTAGTATCTCTCATTTTTGTGCATTGGCTTCAGACATTGTAATATTGATCTTCTAGACTAGTCCTTGATAGTGCTTGTTTTATTATGAATAATGGAAGAAAATTGAATGATTGAATTTTGATTGTGCATGTGATTGTGATTTGCAATGCACTCGAGTTTTGGAAATACCAAGCTAGGAGGCTTATCAATCCATTGCATAGGTAGACATGAGAGGTAGTGGCAATTATTTGATCCTTGTGGAGTCGCAACCCATTAGACAAAATTCCGGTAAGGTTGTGATAATTTTCTTCCAACTTCTTTGTAGGAAATGCATCAATCCATGTCAAATCTTACACCGTGCTTTTGTACAGTATATGTTAATTGAAGGACCAAGACAAGTGGTGGCTTTTGTATTAAACACTTTTAGATAGGTCATGATGTTGGTGTTATTTTGTAGGGATATAAAACAGTTTCTTAATAGCCACTTTACAATCTAGCTTTGTGTTTTGAGCCTCTGTTTATGTTTTTTTGATGTTTCTAGCAAGAGTAGAGGTGGATATTAGTGTTGATTATTGTTTTGGACTCTATTAGTGAGTGTGTAGGAAATGTAGATGTTTTTTAACATGTATTCCCATGATGTGTTTTCTCTTTATTTATTATGCTAGAAAGTCTGCAGAGGAAAATGGAATAAGGCACATCTATGCGATGTTGACATGTGTCCAAGCTTTTTAATGTTTAGAGACATTTGTACATCCACAAGTAGGGTTTCTTACATGACTAAGAAGACCTTTCTCTTGCAAGTCTTGGTAGTTTGTGTAATTTCAGCTTGTGTGGCTCTTTGCATAACAATTGTGTATGACCTATGTAAACCTACATATCATATGAAGCATACAGTTGTAGAGGCTGCAAGTAAGGAGGATGCATCAGATCTAGCCCATTAATCAATGTGCACTCAAAGAATAAACATTGCTAAAAGTCCAAAAGCTTAAAGGTACACTTCAAAATTGAGGATGTGAAGTCCTCCTTCTGTATCCACTTTGCATCAAGAGTCAATAAATTCTTGCCCTTGACCAAATTATTGGTGGACCTAGCTTACCGCTTTCCATTGACACATTAATTGAAATTTTCCAAAATTTCTAATAAACTATTAGTTGGTCCCTTGGTTTGTTTCTTTAGACACTTCCAAAAGACATGTCCCTGCTCCCGATTGCCATACGAATTTCCCCCTTTGAAGTTAGCATGTTGCTCTTTTGTCAATTTGGGCCTTATGGATTTTGATTCTTGCCCTTCTTCTTTTCCTTGGAAGACTCCCTTCCTGTTGACTTGGACATTGATTGTCTGTTGGATAGGTCAAAAAGCTGAAATACAAAGTCTTCTTTGGCATGTGCCATAAGCCTTGGATTTTTTTTATAGGCAATATCATGAAACCTTCTTTGGAAGTCCACAACAAAATTGCTCTACATGCTCCTTTAAGATGATCTTCTGAAAAGAGGCTATTGGCAAAAATGCATCCAAAACCTCTAGCAATAAGCAATCAAAGTTTCTTTATTTGTCATCCTTAGATGATGACATCCTCTTGATATCCGTCCCCATTAGCCATGTTGCAGTGAAGAATCTTTTGAACTTTACCCACTTCGGGGTGCCTTCTTGTTTAATAGCAAGGTCGACCACCATGTATGTGCATTAACTTTTGGAAAAGATGCTCCCTTTCATACCTGGAGCTTCAAAGAAACCTCCCCTAGGAAATAGTGATGCTAAAGTATTTTATGAATGTAAGAGTTGGATGGGCATCTTTGAGCCTGAAAATTTTGTCAAACTTTATTGCTCCTTCCTCCTTCTTTGAACGACTAGATTGCTTTCTTGATTTTTTTCTTGCTCTACTTTTCTTTCTTTTCCTAGTCTTTCTCTGATTCTTTTACGTTTTCTCATCCTCATTGATGATCATGAGGCTTCTCCCACCTTTACCAATCTCTCATCGTCATTGATGATTGTGAGGCTGCTCCTACCTTTTCCAACCTCTCTTGCACTCTTGCTAGCTATTATTCTTGCAGTAGTATCGTCCACTATGATATTGACCCAAGAAACATACTCTTTTGTTGTATTCATGATGGTAGTGTCACCAAGCAAGCAATCTTTGTAGACTATGGCTTGGCTAAAGTCATTGCCTTAGGAGACAAGCTTTCCAATCCCATTGGAGCCTCACTATATTAGTCCCCTAAAGTCATCAAGGGTTGTTATGGCTAGAGTGCCAAAATTTGGAGTTTGGCTATTGTTCTTCACTTGCTTCTTGTATCTACTTTGCCTTTTGTGTCACAAGTTTGTGATGCGGGATTTTTAACCTAACCCCGACTGACTTGGGGACAAGGCCTAGGGGACCAAAATCTAAAAGATTTACTCATGGACAACCCTAAAAACATAGACTGCTATTATGGATATCAATACATACCCACCTAAAAATCATGAACTTGTGCTGATGTGGCAAGCACAAATATTGTAAAATACAAAACTTGCTACCAACACTAGCTTTTGGAGTCAGGTGCTTTTGGGAATATATGGATTTTATGTGAATGCTTTTAAAGGCCAAGGGCCTTTAAAAAATATGTAAGGAACCTTTCTTTAGTATTCCTAGTGTGCGGAAGCAAAGAAAAGCCAGTAAGTGGTACCTTTGTGAAGCAATGAAGAAAGCAATATTGAAACGGGGTGCCAATCTTTGTGACCATTGCATCTAGAAGTGAAACTCCACCACTTCATGTTGACTCTCCTCCTAATCTCTTTCTCTCTATTCAAGCTCAATTGTTGTAGTTTCTATTCATGTTTGCTATTGATCTTTCACTTGGAGTGTCCAAGCTTGTTTGGTGGTATTAGAGCTAATTCAATTTTTTTTCTACAACACACATGGGTTGTAGTAGTGAAACCACTAGATTTGACACCCCTTCGACTCTTGTCTAGAAGGAGATGAACAAAACCCCAATCCAATGGGGGGAACATAGGAAACCAATGGAGATTTCAATAGGATTTAGCGACCTTTCAAGGATTCAAGAGACCATGGAAAGCTTCCAATGAGGGAGCTCCAAAAGCCGGAGTACAAATGCCAACTCCAGTGTGAAATGTGCATGAAGTGAATGATCATAATAAAGAATCATCCACTTAACAAGGTTCACTCATGATGGAAAGATGCCATCCATTCACCTCTCAAGTTGGCAATGAAGTAGAAACCAAATTTAGCCTCCTTTCAAGGATTCAAGAGACCATGGAAAGTTTCCAATGAGGGAGCTCCAAAAGCCGGAGTACAAATGCCAACTCCAGTGTGAAATGTGCATGAAGTGAATGATCATAATAAAGAATCATCCACTTAACAAGGTTCACTCATGATGGAAAGATGCCATCCGTTCACCTCTCAAGTTGGCAATGAAGTAGAAACCAAAGCCAAGTCTAGATAGATCGCAAAATGGGTTGCTCAAGAGTGTGCATTGCTAATCTACATGCCTTGCTTGCAGATCCTTCGTTAGTGGGTTGAAAATGGTGGAGTCCATCTTGAAGAAGCATGTCACAGAAGCTTCTTCCAATGTCTACATATAGTGTGATGGCAAAAACATTATCCATGTGTACATGCCCATGATCACATTCTTTGAAGGAGCTTTGGTCTCCAGATTCTTGCTGATGCCATCTATCCCTTTGAGAAACACCTCCCAAGGGTGTTTTGCTTTGTCGATGTCATCAAATGCCTTGATGCAAGTGAGGATCATCTTGGAAATCTTGCATGTCATTTTGCAAGTCAATTCTGGCACATCTCTTAGCAATTTGATGATAGCCCTGAGTGTATGTGCAAAACGGGTGGAAATTAAGATAATGAGCAAAGGATGTCATAGATGAATGACTTTTTGTTCTAGGATTTGGATTTGTTGTTAGCTCCTCTAGTTCATAAAAAGTAGGAGCAGTGCACTTGTGGGAGCTTGTCCCGCGATGCAACCGAAACCCAACAAGCTCGGTACTGATGTGCAACCCTCGCTGTTGCTAACGCGTTGCTGGTGTCGCCTTGGCAATGGTTGCTCTGTAGCACAAGCAGTGAAGAGACAAGGCCTCTCTCTCTCTCTCTCACACACACACACACACACACACACACACTCACACACACAAACACACACACACACACACACACACACACACACACACACACACACACACACACACACACACACACACACACACACACACACACACACACACACACACACACACGACGCACAATAAATGCACCAATTTGATTAATTCAAAAGTTTTTTTAGGGTCACAAAAATTGGCTTATATACAATCCTCATTAGAGGCTCATTCCCACCAAAAATGATCTCTTAACCCTTACAATTCTATTTCTCATCAAATATGAATAATACAAAAGTGGTGTAGCTTTCTTGTGTTCAGAGCCCGTCAACACTCCCTCCTCCTTGTCCATGTCATCCCTGACATGACGGGTCTTCGTCTTTGCTGGGTCTTTGGGTTGAATCTATGCTCAATAGTACCCCAGTGGTTTGACCATCTTCAAGTATGATTTATATCTTATATTGTCCATGCTCATCGTTTGTCCAAAAAAATTGCTGTTGTAAGTGAAAATTCATGTGTAAAAAGCCTCTTCAAAGGCCTGCATATGATAGCTTGGTAAAAACATCATCCTCTGATAGAAATGGTGTAGCACTTGGGGTGATGGTTGGGTGGAGAGGTTGTAATCTAGTTTGTGGAGGGTGTCTCCCATGGACAATACACTTGAGTTCGTAGCTTTATATGGTGCGAACACTTTGATGCAAGCTAGTAGTGTTTTGTATATTTTTTAAAGCATTATACATGTCAAGTCAGGAGAGCCAATGAAAAACTTAATGGAGCTCGTGAGGGTTTCACCATATAAGTTCCACTTATTCTCTCTCCTTCTTTGGGTAGTGGAAGCTTAGGATAGTTAAGACAATTATGTTTCTCCAGTAATCTAGAGTGATCCTTCTAGGTTCTCATTCTTGGAAGATGGCAAAAGGGAACATCATCCCGTACTGCCTTTCATGCATCAGCCTGACATATAAGGTATGTTAGGTACTTTCAGAGCCAACCTTTGCCAGTTAGGCTGTGAATACAGTATTCTTTTGAATACTTCTTGATCTTTGATATCACCATCGAAGAGAGGTGTTGTCTCCTCTACCTGGATGCACTTCTTTATTGTTATCACTTCATATTTAAGTAAAGGGTGGGGAAGGGATGGGTGCATCCATTCCTCTTTGATTACATTAGCATCAAGCTTTAGGACACCTACAGAGTGTAGCATCCTCTGCTCCTATTCTATTGTGGCTTTAGCACTGTCTTTAATGGATTTCTCTATTAAACTGTGGAGGCGGGCCTCTTCTTCCGCAATTAGCACCTGTCCTTCTTCTTGGATTTGTGGAGGTAACTCCACCAATATGGCTTCTTCTGAAATTTTTGGGAGCTCCATAGGCTCTTGCTGGGTGTTGGCTCTAGTGTCGCTTGGACTCGAGTCTATATGTTGGCCCCATGCCCGCTCTACCTCTTGTCTTAGGTCTGCTAGCTGCTGTTGCACCTCCTCATCTCTTCTGGTTGCCTCTTCTGCATTGTTGAGCAGTAGCTCCTGCATCGTCTCCATTTGTTGCTTTAGATTGTCGTTCCCTTTTTGGAGCTCTCGCTATTGTGCTTTTAATATTTCTTCGTTGTCAAATACCCTTATTTCTTTGTCTTTGCTCTAACGTTAACTCCCTTTGTAGAGCTAGAATTTGGGTTTCCAAGGCTTGTACAACATGGCTATCTGCTCCTGCGCTTGCTCTAACGGCCCTTGGGGTTCCTCTTAGCCTTTGTATGGTAAGCCCGTGGAGCTCTAATTTGTCTTTCAGCTCCATAATCTCGTGTCTAACTAATTCCAACTCAGCCTCAGTCTTGTCTTTTTCCTCTTGTAGCTTTGCAATTTACTTTGACACTTCGGCTATTTGTAGTGTTAGGGTGTCTCTTTCAGCCTTAGCTTCGTGTAGTGCTTTTCTTTGTGCATCTTGCTCTCTCTTAGTACTTTTTGCTCTTTGAATATATCTTTACAGTGCTCTGAATATATCTTTGCAGTGCTCTTTCAAGGTCATCATGCTCTTTCATCATGTTCTTCTCTCTTGTTCTGAGCATATTGTTCTCTTCAACCATAGATAGGGATCTCGTTCTGATTCGGTCTAAAATTATTGTGGGATCGAATCACAACTACTAGAAAGTGCCTACAACACAACCTAGATCAAAATAATGTCAATCAAGGACACAGATGACACGATAGGCGCACAGAGGCAATATCTTTAGCTTGTTAGGCTTAGAGCATCCCATGCATACAACACTCTAGAAGGCTAACTAAATCACAATCTAGAATCTCATTGCCCTCAACAACACCACTCAACCCACATACACACAAACGGAAGGAAACTCACTAAACCATACTAGAATTGTACAAAACTCAAGGAACATTATCCCCTCACTAGGATACACTTGTCCCAAAGCCTCTACTATAAGAGATTGGGAAGATAGACATGCTCATAACCACCCAAGCAGCCTATATATAGGCCCCTGACCCTTTGGCTCTTAGCTATATATAGCCCCTGTACTACATGTGTATCCATAGGCCCTTGGCCAGGGCTGTGCCCTCCCAATCCTACCCTTGGCATGACATTAGTTCCCCCTTGGTAAAAACATCACTCTCTGATAGAAATGGTATAGCACGATGGTTGGGTGCTGTCAAAGACCCTTATTTCTTTGTCTTTGCTCTAACTTTAATTCCCTTTGTAGAGCTGCAATTTGGGTTTCCAAGGCTTGTACAACCTGGTTATCTGCTCCCGCGCTTGCTCTAACGGCCCTTGGGGTTCCTCTTAGCCTTTGTATGGTAAGCCCTTGGAGCTCTAATTTGTCTTTCAACTCCATAATCACGTGTCTAACTGATTCCAACTCGTCCTCAGTCTTGTCTTTTTCCTCTTGTACCTTTGCAATTTACTTTGACACTTCGGCTATTTGTAGTGTTAGGGTGTCCATTTTAGCCTCAGATTCCTGTAGTGCTTTTCTTTGTGCATCTCGCTCTCTCTTAGCACTTTTTACTCTCTAAATATATCTTTGCAATGCTCTTTCAAGGTCGTCATGCTCTTTCATCATGTTCTTCTCCCTTGTTCTGATCATACTGCTCTCTTCAACCACAGATAGGGATCTTGTTCTGATTCTGTCTAAAATTATTGTGGGATCGAATCACAACAACTATTAAGTGCATACAACACAACCTAGATCAACATAATGTCAATCAAGGACACAAATGACACGATAGGCGCACGGAGGCAATATCTTTAGCTTGTTGGGCTTAGACCATCCCATGCATACAACACTCTAGAAGGCTAACTAAATCACAATCTAGAATCTCACTGCCCTCAACTACACCTCTCAACCCACATACACACAAACGGAAGGAAACTCATTAAACCATACTAGAATCGCACAAAAATCAAGGAACACCATCCCCTCACTAGGATACACTTGTCCCAAAGCCTCTACTATAAGAGATTGGGAAGATAGACATGCTCATAACCACCCAACTAGCCTATATAGAGGCCTCTGACCCTCTGGCTCTTAGCTATATATAGCCCCTGTACTACATGTGTATCCATAGGCCCTTGGCCAGGGCCGTGTCCTCCCAATCCTACCCTTGGCATGACATTACTTCCCCCTTGGAGAAGCGTTTTTGTCCTCAAAAACAAAAAGTTGTAGTATCTTCATAAGAACAATTTCCACAGTGGCATCCTTCATGGATCTAGCAGTTTGTTTGATCAAAACACGTTTCAGTAGGAGGTCCAATGCAATCAAGAATAACATCTTGATTTTGCACATTGTTATCCATTTGCAACCAGTTTGTGTTACCGGCTCCTATCCAACCATAGTGTGTAGACTCCATTTAGAACGCACAAGAGTAATGCTAAACGAGTTGTAACAACAAACAGGTACCTGAAAGCGAACCTCTTTTCACTTTCCATGAAAGGAACTTGCTGACATAACTCATCAACCAAGTGTAAGTCCTTGACTTGTTCTCAAATTTCATCAGTTAACAACCCCACCATTAGTGGTCAAAGTTGAGAACCTAAATTATACTTGAAGAGACTAAATCTAGTCTTGCAAACTTACTTTAGCTTACAGTAGGCAAATTCCAACTAGAGCAATAAATGCATACTAATTAGATTGCTTGGTGCTAACATACGCACATTGCATAACCTTTAGCACAAGATTACGCTTTGTAATCTACCTATCCCCATAGATACTGAGAGTAGCATAACTATTGTAATCTGCCTATCCCCGTGGAGACTGACAAGAGTGAGGTTCATAGGATTCCCCACGGTTTACAGAGAGTCTTCTAAATGACTGGTAAATAGAGTTGACCATCTTGGGTAACTTGAAAAATCCGCAAGCACCCAAACCGAGCCATGACCTCTATTGGTGATCGGTAGACCCAAAAGTAATCTCATAGAGATATTGCAAATTGAGTGCAAAATGCTTCATAAGCAACTAACGTGATGAATATGCATGCCGCTCCAAATCAGCCTTTGCTAAAAACTAGGACCCATAAAACCTAGTGTGCATGCGTTTAGCAAAGAATAGATCCGAACCTGTATATCCATGATCATCTTTGCCAAGACTTATTGCGAATCTGATGCTCCTAGCACACATTAAAGAGGAATGTAAATAATTCTAAAAGAAACTAAACACTTTCTGTTGCAATCATTTGCAAGCCTTGCTAAAATGTTTGAACCATAATAGAAGGTGAAACATTAATCACTTCTAAGTACAAACAATGAAACCTTTTCATTAACAACTCATAGCCTTGCTATATGCCTATGACAGGAGATCGAGGGACCCTCATTAGCCTTTGCTCCACACTTGCTAAACCAAAGTCTTGGAGTGCCTAGACCATGTTGTATCCCATGTGACAACATGTGCCAAATCAAACCCTACAAGTGGGTCTATAACTGTGTAATGCAGAAATTTATTTTGGACACTACAACCCAAATTTTCCTGGCTCTTACATGACCTTGTCATTTTTCTTAAAAGCAAAAATAGATGACAACAGAGTTTATCCATCCTTCATGGAAAAGCAAACAAAAAGAAAGAAAACCAAACCAAATACGTACCTGAAGGTTGAACCTAGTGTTCACTTATCCGTAGTGAAAGGCACCTGCCCAAATTGCCCGCCTGCAAAGGCCTAGGAGCACTAATTTGAAAATTAGTAAAATGCAAGTAGTATTGCACATGTAACCTTGGGTGTTGCCGTTGCAAACCAAATCCCTTGGTTAAAATCAACATTGTCAAACCCCTTGGTTAAATGTTGCACGAAAACTGCTCAACTAGCAGCCGGCCCTTGGCCCATGTTCGTGACCCCTCTTGGGTTTGCCCATGGCATTAGATTACTGTGGAAGTTGAAATTTTTCCACTATCCCTTGGTAGTCCGTGAAAATGCAAGTGTGAAGTTTCCAAGAATTGACCATCGAGCCGTACTAAGTGATTTAGTAAGCTGAGATAGGTGTTACCCCAAAACTGTCCTCATACAGGCACTCTTAGTGCTAATAGGAGCTCCACTGAGTTGTATTCACAACTAGATCTTTTCTCACACCCAAAAATCCATAATCTTGGGTTTTTGTGAATAGTTGTGCTGTCTGAAATGCTAGCTGCATCTATACACCTTGGTAGAGGTAAGACCTTACGAGTTTAAGATGATCAAAAACTCAACTTGACTTTCACATTAAAGTGTGCAGTGCTAAAATAATTCCCCAAAAATCACTAATGGCAAGACTCTTGCTTGTCCATTCTAATTGATGGGTACTCCATTGGATAGAATTGTTCGATCTTAAAATCAATTACTGATGGACTACAAATAGATGACACTTAGCCATTCCGAAAGAGGTGGCAATAGATGGCGCTTAGCCCTTCTTGTGGGCTTGTAGCCCTTCCTATTACCGCCGTCGTGTTGGCTCGTAGCCCTTTCTATTACCGAATTGACATAGAAAGATGTCAATAAAATCATGCCTAGTTTCACCTTCCCACATAGAAGTTGGAAAGAGAGAGAGAGAGAGAGAGAGAGAGAGAGAGAGAGAGAGAGAGAGAGAGAAGAGAAGAGAGAGAGAGAGAGAGAGAGAGAGAGAGAGAGAGAGAGAGAGAGAGAGAGAGAGAATACTGGGCTGAGGAAAAATCCCGGATTCTAATGTGTTGTATGCCTTGCAGAGGCTCCAGTGCAGACCATGTTTGTGTCATAGCTTATCCTATAAGCATACAACAGTGTGTGTGTACAATGCTCTTGTAGAGAGAGGTACCATAATTCACATCTGGACCCACCTATCGTATACGTGGTCATGACTATACCAGAGTGACTGAGGGATGGCACTGTCCCTGTGAATATACATAAAAACTGTGTTAACATGTCAGTTATTTACCTCGTCCCCTTGACAAAGTAGTTAGTGTTATAGCGAAAGCGTATATACTAATGGGTGTTGTACGTCCATCATACTAGTATGCCAAATGAATGATAAGCCCTTGGCTCCAATGACTGTCTCAACCATGTGAGCCATTGGTATACATTTCTTGCACAATTACACTTGCACGGATACATCATAGTGCACCGTTGCGTACTATGAGCTTATATACACATAGTGCCAAAGATATGTGCCATATCGTTGATCTAAAATCAATTGATAATACCTTGGCACATAAGAGAAGCCGTACTTCACATGAAGACAGGCAAAGCACTTTTCTTTATACAGTGGCTTCTTGTGGAGTCTGCCCAAGCACTTTGCTTTGCATATCAAAGAGATCCTTTCCCAAAAAGCAAAGTAAAACATAGACAAAAACTAACATAACTTGAAAATTGACTAACCTTGTCGCCACGTTTTTAATAATTTGGTCGAATCCGGCTCATAGCCATATGTACCGCTTGAGTGAGCTAGCATATGTATCATATACACCCTCTTGTGATGTAAAAAACTGTAGACATCTTGAAAAGTTTCCCTAAGTTCATATGCTCCTAGTATATTCCAAACATGGAAGTCTTGTCTTTGCATGATACTTCTCAGTAGACCCACTTTAGATGCTATCATTGCTCATAGCTACAGATATGCTTGCTCATAGACAAATTTCATATCAAAAGAAAGGCGACCTTATTGAGCATCCCGGGGGATTCACTCTATATACAAAATGGGACGCCACCTGCGAGAAGACAACTTTGGTAAACCCCCTATATACGACTCATGTTAGGGAATATGACCCCCCTTTCTATGCTTATATGACAATCAATGAAGAAAATTATGATACCCCTATCTTACATATAAAATGGAGGTCTCACATGATTAATTAACTGAGTAAAACTAATCCAAGAGTGTGTAGCATAGTGACTGACAATGTACTAAGGAATCACTTCTATTGATAACTAGATGTACCCTCAATGTGTCTTAGTTTGACTTTCAATTTATGTGCCCAATTAGTCTGCACTCTAGCTACTCATCCAATCCTGACCCATCCAATCCTGACCCATCCAAAGCTGGTGTAAATCAACCTTTGACTTGCTCCAAATCATCACTTATCTATGATCGGATTGATACAAAAGTTGATGTGTGACCTGATAAAAAACTTTCCCAAAATTCATCCAAGTTCTAGTGCACACCGGTGACCAATCATTACAAGTAATTGACTCGGGTTAGTTCCCCCCCTCTTAGAAGCTGGACACACCCCACGGCAACTAACTACTCGGAAGATTATTATTTTTGTAATTATTCATTCATTGAAGAAAACCTGATTTTTCACCTTGTAAATATTGAGACTTATAGAACTTTCCAGATTGTATCCCACTTTTGATAGATAGATGGAGTAGTTGGTTGATTTTGGAACTTTAGGGTTTGAGAATTGTAAGGTATATATACCACTTTTTGACCTTAATGAAAAACCTTTTTTCATTTTTAAAAACAAGTTTTGAAGTCTGTGAGTGAGCGTACTGTGTATGAGAGAGAGTGTGAGCTTCATCTTAACGCTACGTGTGCACCGGTGGTCGGAATCGAGTGTGGAGAAGTGCAGCGTGTTGCCCCCGACGAGAGCTACACGCTGATACCTACATTGCGCGCATACGGTCCGGTTTTGCGAGCTCCTTCTACGAGCTTCATCTGGTGATTGGGTGAGCATACATTGTTCGATTTTGCATTGCAGCATATCCACGCGATCACATTGAGTAGAGCTACACATTAGGCACTTTAGATTTTGAAAACGAAGATCTGCAGATTTCAGCCAGACATCCTATGTGATTTTGCACTGGGTGTTTTGGGTTGGGGTTTTGGTTCATAGACCTTAGGGAGAGTGACCTATTGGTGTTAGTAGGGTCTCCTTCAAGTTCTATGGTGTTTTGAGATTGTTTGATGGGTGTTCGGCTCTAGAAAGCGTTGTAGGAAGTTTCCTCTTATGCACTCTTGAAGGCTGTGACTTAGACAATTGGTAGAGACCTCTGTAGGAATTAGTTAGGAGTCGGTCGAGTGTAGGTTGACACCTTATGCTTGCTTCCACGCGCCTGCGGGTCGAGCTTCGTCCTTAGCTGACATTATATGTTAGGTGAGTTCTCGCTGTGCTGACGTCCGTCGCGACGTATCCGTCCAACATTGGCGCCGCTGTCGGGGATGAAAACCTTAGGTAGGTGACCGAGACTAATCCTTGAGGATTGGGATTTTTGGCTTGCCAAAAGTCTTGTTTTACATAGATAGGATTAGAGGGTGGAGGACTCTATAGGTCTTAGAGGGAGTCTAGGAAGCGTGTGTCTGGCCTAGATCCTTCGACTTAGGTAGACTAGGTAGACCAAGATAGTTTTAGGTAGTAGTCGAGTCCTTGAGTAGGAGTTGGAGTGGTAGAAGCGGTGAGAGGAGAGCTTGAGAGTCTGGAGAGACCAGAAAGCAACCAAAACACCATTATCACCATTTCACATGATAAGTAGGAGTAGAGTAAGTAGGACATCATGATTCAGGATCTAGAGCATTTCATGTATGTATACTTGCTTGGTAAAGTCATCACAAGTTTGTAAAAGAAGCAAAAAGACACAAAAGTGTGTTTGAAAGCCTAAGAGAAGTCCAAAAGTTACTGCGAGTGTTTCTGATAGAGCTACAGAGCATCAGGAGCATTTCTGTCAGGAAAAAAATTAATTTCAAGCCAGGAGACATCCTACGCGTAGGATGTCTACAAGCTAATCTGGTGGGAATTTTGGGATTTTGAGTTGAACAGTGTGTTTAGAAGGTGGGGTTTACCCTAATTTCAACTGGAAAGTGAAAATTTGACCATATCTTGACAGTATAAGTCCAGATAGACTGAAATTGCCAGACATCCTACCCAAATTGTGCCAAAGCATTATTTTGAGACCAAAACCATAAGATGGCTATATGAGCATGTCTTGCATGAGATATTGAGTGACTGAGAGGGGTTTCACTTCATTTGGGTGAGAAAATTGGGTTCAAAGCGGACTTTAGCACTTTTGACTGAAAAAGATAAGAACATCTAAAATTGGGGACTTTTGAAATCCAAACCAAAATCTAAGCATACCACTGGGTTACTGACATCAAAGGAAAGCTGTGGGTCAAGTATGGGGTCAAACAGGCCAAAAAGACATCCTACGCGTAGGATGTCTTCTGTGTGATTTTGGACTCCAAACCAAATTTTGAGTATACTAAAGTGATCAGAAACTCAAGGAGAGCCTGTGCTCTGAGTTTGAAGCCATTCTGATGAAAAAGACATCCTACGCGTAGGATGTCTAAAGCAAGAAATTAAAGCCAG
Source organism: Adiantum capillus-veneris (assembly GCF_014529385.1). NCBI lineage: Eukaryota > Viridiplantae > Streptophyta > Polypodiopsida > Polypodiales > Pteridaceae > Adiantum > Adiantum capillus-veneris. Next base: position 213,077 of record NC_140959.1, read on the forward strand.
ACATTGACAGTGGGCATAGCAAGGTGTTGTGTAGCCTAAGGCAAGCCTCCTAGTCAATTTTGGTCCAAATTGGAGTTGATTAGATTGATCAAGATTAGCAACAGGCTGTCAGAACAGATTTCTGACTCATTGACCAGCTAATAGGTGTCCAAATCAAAAAGTAAAGACATCTGTGGGCTCAGCACATCAAAGGGAAACCATAGTGCAAAAATCCAGGCAAAACAAAGCAGGAGACATCCTACGTGTAGGATGTCTATTGGGGCTTACTGAAGAGAAAATTTAACTGGGCTTAGACAGTGAGATTCCATTTGGCTTAAGGGTTCCATAACTTCTTTCAGAAGTGAATTTGGACCTTGTTTGTCCAATTGACGGAGCAAAGACTGAATTCAGAATTTTTCGCGTGAATTGACCAATGTGCGAGGGAAGTACAGTTTCAGATTAGCAGACCTAATCCAGAACATCAGCAGTGTATAAAATTCAGTAGTGGTTGAGATTAACTCTTCAGTTATACCAATCATTACTAAGATAACCTCTAGCAGATAAATGCTTTGATTCGATTGCCGAAATTAAACGCTTGTGTACAGGTATATTCAGCAACAAAGCAAGAAGTTGTGCAGAGACTGATCCTTTGCTAGGTGAGTGGTTGGATTTGTGATAAATTGCGTTGATAAGTTTGATGAATTTAAGATCAGGAAGATATATTGTTAGAGACCAGAAGGTGGCAAGTGACCAAGGTAGCTTAGTGACCATCGAAGAGAGTGTAACTCAGGCAAGGCTAGATCCGCTAGCACCAATTATTGAGGAAGGTAGTGATATTGACACTTCATTAGACAAATCTTTCTTCATGATGGGTAGTCAACAGCCAGCAGCTCCCTGAATCCTTTGAATGATTCCAAACTCACTTTGATCTTCTTAGAGGGAACAAACTCGAGGGGAGCCCTAGTCTATTCTGACTATCGAGGACGCAAGTGCATTTGTATCAAAGAGAGGCCGGCTTAGAGATTGGAGATAATCCAAGTCTATGATGATGGAGATAGATTCCGAGACGAAAAGGGGAACCACTATCTGATAGTTAGTAACCCTGAAGATTACAACAGATATGGAGATAATGTGGCGAAAGGGAAAATGGTTTCAGAAGCTCAAGAACCGCCACCAAACATTGATTGGCCCGGAGCTATTTTTATGTATGATAAGAAAACAACCAGGGTTCCAACTTATAACGAGAACGTGGGAATCTACAAGCATGAGAGTGAGCGTATAGTCGCTTACTTTCGCATCAAAGAACCGTACGTAAACAAATTAAGCAAAGACAAGGTTCTTTACTTATTCTCTTATGAAACTGCCATGGGAAAGGGTATAGTTTTTGTTGATAGATACGGGCAAGAATACCAACGTATTCTCCCAGAGGAGGTAGAAAGGGCAACAGGTCCAGGAGCATCAGCATATGCCCCTGAAGAAGTGCCAAGAGCCACCTACACCCCAAGTAAGTCAACAAATCCCTTTTCTGATGAGTATGACGCTACCTCACACTCCACCCGATCACAAGCATTCAACAACCAAAACCAACCAGCAAACCAGCCATCATTGCAGGCATGGCTTTGACAGAGTGCAACATTGGAACAAGACCAAAGCCGAGAGGGTTATCAAGCCACACGAGGGCTAAGGGATTTGCAAGATCCACCACTCTATTCAAGGTATCAAGGAGAGAGTAAGCCAAAGACTGAAGGGTCAACAGAGCTTGGAGGACCACCCATAGAACGAGTTTGAAGAGATGAACCATCTCTGGCGAGAATTGTTAGAAATTATGGCTTAGGAGCACCACTGGGAGAGGAATCAGCCTATTACAGGAGACCTGAGGAGGTATATCGATTAGGACGTGGAGATCCAATGATGAGATTTGTAGACCATCGGAGAATTATACCTTCTCAAGTGCAAAAATGGGTAAACAAGAAATACATAGGAAGCAGAGACCCAAGAGATAATGTAGAAGCCTTTGTGCGGGTAATTAGAGCTGAAGAGGTGTTACACTTCCCTACCCAATTTGCAGGGTTTGGACTGACCCTAGAGGATGATGATGCCACTTGGTTTGACTCTGTAGAGCGTAGAGACTTTGAGTCTATGGAGGAAGTGTTTGACGAGTTTATCGAAGAATTCTCACAAAAGGGGATAGCTCATAATACCGTTTCACAAATCCATAAATTCAAACAGAAAGATGGAGAATCTGTACAAAAGGCAGCCTAAGACTAAAAAGATATGTTAAGTTCTTTCCGGTGGAAGAACTGCCAACTCAGTCCAGACTTATGCTAATATTCATCCAAGGACTAAGGAATGCGGATCTCCAAAAAGACTTACATATGAAAAGAAGCACGACGTTGAATGAGTTGACCAAGGAGGCTCTTTATCTTGTGGACAATTGTGCGGTCTACAAAGAGGGGGAGTTCAAGGACCTTGACAATGATTCATCTTCACAACAAAGTGGAAGCAAGTCTTCTAAGACAACACCGAAAGGAGAAGTAGCTTTAAACCAAGAGCAGCTTGTAGATGAAGTGCTAAAAAATATCAACTTGTATGCCAAACCCCAGGTTAAACAGCCCAAGTGGTGTGCTATTGAACAAAAATGGACAAACCATGGGACCGAGGAATGTTATTATAACAAGGGGTATGTGAGAGAGAGACCTTACGCTCCCCAAGCTCCGGTAGCTTCTCCTCAAGTTCCACCGATGCCTAGGTATCAAGCAGGCAACCTACCAGGACCTGTAGGTGTAGAAAGACCACAACTGGTGTTGGGGCAACAACCACCCCTACCATGATTACGACCAGTCGGTATGAGATACACACCAACCGTAACTGAATCAGAGGATAAGGCTTTGGTGCCTATGCATGCATATTATGAAGATCCCAGTGGATATGCGGCAAACTCTGTCTATTATCCACTGGAAGAACCCTCGACTCCAGAACCATGGAGCATGATAGGAAGCACATGACCACCAACAGCTGCACAGGCAGCAGGAGAAGGGAGATATAGTTTATATGAACGAACATTGTTGTTCATAGCCAACAGAGGCATGGGCGGACAGAGACATGCATACCAACAAAGAGGAGCTCAAGGAGCACCTCAACAACCCAAGGGACCCTGCTACAAGTGTGGTGTAGACCATTGGCTAAGAGACTGTCCTCCTGATGAAATAATTAGAGTCAACGCGTATTGCACTGAGTGTGGAGTTACTCATGTGATTCCTGATTGCCCTAAAAACCCGAGCAAAGGAGCAAAAACCACCTTGAACATGCTGGAAACAGTACCTTCCAGTGGAGGGTCGGAAAATGAAACAATCATACCTATTCAGGTAGTGACTTGAGCCCAAGCTCAAAGAATGACGAACGAACCCATAGTTGAAGAGCCAAAAACCGATGCCCAAACTTCAGAAACGAAAAATCAGAGAAGCACTTGGAAACCTAGAAAAGCGCGTATGAAAGCCAAGGAGGAACGAGAGCAAACAACTCTATTCGAGGAGTTAAAACATACAAAGGATAGATTAGAACGGTTAGAGGATCTAGCTAGCTTCAGCTCACACACCACGACAACCATAGCACCCAAGAAAATAGCAGAGCCCAAAAGTGCAGGATCAGGAGGATCTGTATTGGCAGACAAGGTAAATGAGCAGTTGGATGCGCTTCTAAAAGCTTATGAAGCTAGACTCAAAAAGAACCAAACCCAGGAGCAAAGGTGGATGACTTATCCATATGCAGAAATAGAAAAAGAGAGGTTGAAAATGTGTAAAAGGATGATTGAAACAGCTCAATCATTGATGGAAGACCCATTGGGTAAACTTGCAAATTGGCATGAGGCACCAGCTCCAACCTCTATCCAAACAACTTTAGAGAAACATGTAGAAACAAAGGAAAGACTCACTAATGCCTATGAGTCCAGAGGAGAGCCTATCATAGTGCCAAATACCACAGATGAGGCAAGTGACGGGTTCCAGCCTAAAATATTGGCAGAAATGGGTAAGGACTGTAACGGTCTAGACGATCTGTGGAAGCAAATCCGTGAGGCCAAGGAGGCTAATAGGATGAGTAACCACATGAATAGCATGAGAAAAGAAAATAATGTAACCTTACCTCCTATTGAAGAATTTGAGGCAAGGTCACAAATGAACTTTGAGATACGTTCACAAGGGGGAGACCAAGGATCAATTAGTTCGGGGCACAACCAACCAGACTCGTTGAGAACTTTACCCTCTTACCTAGGAGAGTATGAAGCCAAGTCGGAAGTGAGAGCAATTCCATCTCAAAGACTTTCTTCTAACAAAGTGATGGATTCGCAAGGATTGATTGAGTTATTGTCCACCCCGGTGGCATGCACAATCACATTAGCAGAACTCCTAAGGTTGCGACCAAACATGTGGACCACAGTAGGTAAATGCCTAGAAAAATTTGGAGTGAAAGACCCCACCTTGAGGCTACAGGAAGGGATCAGAGAGTTGGACAGACCTCAATTAAACACTAGGCCAGTACCATTAAACAAGGTTTGAGAGTATTGTGAGGGAGAAGATGGAAACACCACGCTACCAGTAGAATTCCAAGAAGTAGTTTCCAAAGCTATTCTTGACAGTGGAGTGGGAGTTGCTATCGCCACCAAGGAAATCTGGAAAAAATGGGTAAAACCAGCTTTGAGAGCTACCAGAATGAAATTGCAATTGGCAGATGGGTTCATGAAGAAGCCTCTAGGACTATTAGAAAAAGTGATTGTCACTTCGTGCGGGATCGAGTATGAGCATACATTTGCAATAGTCGATTTCGACAAAAAGAACAATTATGAGATCATCTTGGGAAGACCATTCATGCGACAATTGAAGATGGTCCAAGATTGGGGTTACGACCACATATACCTCAGAGATGGCGAGACAACAACTAAAATACACCTGAAAGACCATAGTTACAAAGATGTGAACCAAACACTTGTGGAAGAGTTTGATTCAGCTACAGTAGCAGAATCAGAACTCCCAGCATGGTTAGGGCAACAAAAAGAGCTATGGATATGCGGAGCTTCACATTGTGGAAGCTTAAGAAGAGAGGAATGCGTCTTAGAAAGAGCGATAGAAGACAAAAGTATATTCTGGAACCTTTCCCTGAAGATGCCTTGGAACCTCTAGAATGGGAACACATATTAGCAACATTGGATGTCTGTACCATTACAGATAGTCCAACAACAAAATTTTGCGATAAGGATGGCTATGATGTGCCTCCCTACTACATGGTAAATATTATACCAGGAGAAGATGAGACGATAGAACCACCAGGACAAGAAGAGTTTTATAACTCCTCTGAGCATCTGGAAGTAAATGATGATGCAGATAATGAGTGTTCAGACACCTCAAGTGAGCGAGGAAGGGAAGCCGAGAATATCAAGTTTTATGATTTTGCTAATCAGCACCCTAGACGCCAGGAACGCTATAGGAGGAAACAAGCAGAAAACAAAGCGAGAGAGAACCTGATGCCTAGGATAAAAGGTAAAACTCACTATTTGATGCTTGTAAAAGCAGAGGATTGTGTAAAAGATCAAATATCAGGAAGATTCTCAAAAGATCGAAGGGAAAGAACGCGAGAGGAAATAAAACAGGAACAAAAAGCTAAAACAGAAACAAAATCACAAAAATCTCAAAAATAAAAAAAAGAAACAACAAAAGACCAAGAGTGGACCAAACTGGAGCGTAAACAGAAATACCAAGAACTGAAACGGTCTTTACGTGAGATATGGACTACTGAAGAAGATAGTGATGGTAAAGGGGAGTCCGAAAATGGAAACATGAATGTACCATCACACTATCGGAAATTTACCATCCAGAACAGAAAAATCATCATGACACCACTAGTCAGGGAAAGAACCAACCAAGAATCTTACGATGGGCCAGAAAATGCAAAAAGGATAGACCTTGCAGAACCATGTGAAAAGCCTCAGCCAGTCTATATAGCAAACGATTTAGAGCCTGAAGAAGAAGAACGGCTAACACAACTTCTCAAGAAGTATAAAGATGTGTTTGCATGGTCCTATAAAGACCTCAAAGGAGTTGATCCATCGATATGCCAACATACAATTCCTTTGAAATCGGATGCAAAACCTAGCAAACAACGTCCTTATACATATAATGACACATTTGCTAAACGAATCAAAGAAGAGATTGATAAACTGATGGAAGCTAAATTCATCTATGAAATCGAACATACAGATTGGGTGTCACCCATTGTGGTAGTTTCCAAAAAGAATGGAAAACTGCAAGTGTGTGTAAACCTCAAAAAGATAAATGCAGCCACCATAAGGGATAATTATCCCTTGCCAATCACAGAACATGTACTTGAGTGGGTGGCCGGGAAACGGGCTTATTCCTTTTTGGATGGGTTTTCAGGATACAACCAACTGGCAATAGCAAGGGAGGATCAACACAAAACAGCGTTTGCCACATAATGGGGGATTTATGCGTATTGAGTTATGCCGTTTGGCTTAACTAATGCCCCAGCCACTTCCAAAGGTTAATGACGCACGCATTCAAGGAATACCTAAGAATATTCTTAGAAATTTACATGGATGATCTTTGCGTAGACTCTCTTCTATGAGAGGAACATATTGACCATTGCAAAAGGTCTTTGAAAAATGCAGGACATATCGAATCTATCTTAACCTGGAAAAGTGTATATTCATGGTTAAGCAAGGCCGCATCTTAGGACACATTGTCTCAAGAAATGGCATAACCACTGACCTAGACAAAGTCAAAGTCATAGTGGACCTACCCAGGCCAACCAATGCTAAACAAGTGCAATCCTTCATGGGACACTACGAATATTATCAAAGATTCATATACATGTATGCGGTTATTGCACAACCTCTGTATCGTTTTCTAGTCAATTTCGATTGGACCGAGGAGTGTGAAACTTCATTCCAAAGCGGAAGGAAAACCTTATATCAGCACCTGTATTGAAGGCACCAGATTGGAAAAAGATATTCCATGTTCACATTGATGCTTCTGCATATGCAATCGGGAGTATTCTGGCTCAACCTGGAGACAGAACAATGGATTTTCCAGTGTGTTATGCAAGCCGACATTTAAACAGTGCGGAAAAGAACTACACAACCACTAAACGGGAGGGGTTAGGAATGATTTATGCTGTAAAGAAATTTTGGCATTATTTTCTAGCAAACAAATTTGTGTTCTTCACAGATCATTAAGCTCTTTTGTATTTGGCAAATAAACCATGCAATACAGGGAGAATTGTACGCTGGTTTATTATATTGCTATAATTTGACTTCACAGTGGTGGTCAAAAAGTGTAAAATCCATCTACGAGCAGATCATCTTTCAAGGATACACAACGGAAAGCTCCTGAAGGAGTCCATGATGACATACCAGATGCTTATCTTTTCAATATTGAAATGGTACCCAAATGGTCTCAGGAAATTGTTAGCATTCTTTCCTTTGGAAGTGGGTTTGATAATATGGAATACAGTTACAAACAACAAACAATTCAACAAACAAAAAACTTCCAGTTGATAGCAGGACGGATGTATCATCTAGGACCGGACCAAATCCTACGATTATGTATAAATCCGGAAGAAGTCGAGTGCTACCTTGAAGAAGCACATGTCCAGGATTGTGCATTTCATTGTTTAACAGTGAAAACATACCATAGATTGAAACAGTTAGGGGTTTATTGGCCTACTATGTATGCTGACACACACTCTTATGTTACCAATTGTACTATATGTAGTGCCAAACGACCAGTGGATCACGCGACATTGTTTCAGGTAAATATTGCACCTGCATAGAGTCAATATATCATTGATTTCTTAACCACCAGGACGTTTCCTGAGAACATCATAAGAGCACGGAAAAAAGATATAGAGCTGGAAGCTCGTGACTTTCAGTTAATTGGGAACCAACTCTATAAGCGAGGAAAGGATAATCAACTTAGAATTTGTGCAAGTGAAAGCGAATACCTGCTGATTCTAGAACATGCACATAGCGGAATAAGTAGAGGCCATTTTTCAGGCGATAAGACGGCAAAAATTGTCTTAACCACAGGTATATGGTGGCCTACATTGCATATGGATGCTGAAGAGTTTGTAAAGCGTTGTGACACATGTCAGCGCACCAAGGTGCCGATAAAGAGAGATAAGATGCCACTACGGCCAATGATGGGAGCAAGAGCATTTGCAAAATGGGGCATTGATTTTGTGGGACCTATCTCACCCCCTGCATATCACACCCATACCCAATATATCATTGTGGCTACGGACTATCTCACAAAATGGGCGGAAGCCAAGGAAACGCAAAAAGCAAATGCACGCACCACTGTACAATTTTTGTATGAGAATGTTTTTGTACGATACGGGTTACCAATAAAAATTGTCAGTGATCGTGGGACACATTTTCTCAATGAAGTCATTGAATATCTGCTAGAGGAATTCATGGTCATACATAGGAAATGTGTTCCATACCATCCACAGGAAAATGGACAAGCTGAGGCCACAAATAAAACACTATGCACGGTTCTCACTAAAATAGTGTCAGAATCAAGAACAGATTGGGATCAACAGCTACACTCAAAACTATGGGCATACAGGGTAGCTTACAAAACATCGATAGGAACAACACCGTGCAACATGGTGTTGGCCTAAATGCTATACTACCCATAGAGTTTTTAATTCCAACTCTACGAGTAGCGAAACGCTTAGAATGGACAGGGCATGAGCTCTCTTCAAGAATAGATGATCTTGAAAAGCTAGATGAACTCTGCTTGAGAGCTGTAGCTTCAATCTATGCTAAAAAGAGAAGACAAAAAGAGTTTTTTGACAAGCATGTGCGTACTAAAGAGTTCAAAACAGGTGATTACGTACTTGTTTATACTCTGAAGCAACATGCCAAGAAAATTAAAAAGCGAGGGATGGGACCCTTTGTGATTAGTGATCTTTCACAAAGTGGAGCTGTCAAGCTTGCTACATTAGCAGGTGAAGAAATGCCGAACTGGATTAGTGGATGTCAACTGAAGAAATATCATCTACCACTCACACAGGAGATGCTCCAACAAATTCATCAAGGAAAACAACGAATGAAGGAAAAACAGAGAGTACGAGAGGAAGCTCAAGCAGAAGCACAAGAACGCATAGAAAAAAGAAGACTTCTGCGACAACAACAACAAAGTGGAGCACCATTGCGAATCAATGCCATTCGACTGACGAAGTTGGATAACGACACAATGGAGCCAATAATTGCAGTGAAAGTGGGTAGCAATCAAGTTGAATCGACGGCATTGCTTGATTCGGGAGCTCAAGCAAATTTGATCTCTTACGGATTATACCAACATCTCAAATCCACAGGTCAACTTCATCCTACTTCTCAAGTGCTGGAAAGTAGTACATCACACCCGTTGAAAACATTGGGATGGACTATATTTCATGTACAAATACATCAATATATCTACCCACACAAATTCTATGTGGTGGAGGACGACAACACACAACACCCAATGATGTTGGGACAACCTTGGCAAAAAGAGTACAATGTGCAGATAGATTGGAATGCAAAGGCAGTCAAAATTCAGCATGCACATGAACCACAGGTGATAGCCTTTGCTCAACAATACCGGAATAATCAGCTGTAAGCAATGCAATCACTGGAAAAAGAGCCAAAAGAAAGAATGCCACCAAAGAACAACATGATACCCGAGACCAACAGCCACGTAAAAGCCAACCATGCTAATTACAGACATACGAAGTCGTAGACCGCAGTACAAAGACCTCGATTACCAAAACAAGGGAAACAAGTATGGACGCGGAAGGATAAAAAACTAACATGGCAGACAAAAAACAATGCAATGAAAGAATTAAACCAAAGCAGATAGTTCAACCAAACACCAAGGGCATAAAACAGATATGGATCCCAAAGAAAATGCTCAGCAATAACTGAAATGTCACTCGCATTTGGATACCCAAACAAAAGCAAAAGGAACTCCCTTCAGTACAAGCAACAACGGAAGGCAGACAGCTGCATTTGAAAAAGGACAGCTGACTTATGTGGACGCCAATCCGCAACAAACCAGTGGCAACCAAGGAAGTACCAAAACATCTAACAAAACCGGTAAAAACAAGTTATCAATGGAAAGCAAAGGAAATATGGTCCACGGCCATTCCGGCCAAGCCAATCCTAACCGTCAAAGAAACTACGGCTATATCAACAGAAGCGGCAAAGCGATTGCCTTTTGCAAAAAATACAATTAAACAGAGAGCAGCAGAGTTACAGCTGTTACTTGCAAAGACAACAGGAAACCTCGACGCCGAATGCCAATAAGCATCTTGCTTATTCCCTTCTCTTGCACAACATTAATTTTTCCATGCATTGACCGAGTATGCATAAAATAGGGCCACATTAATCGGCCAAGATTAGCACAACTTTTTCAACCTATGCATGGCACATACTCCGAGGCGATACTTTGTCGTCCAGGAGGACTCCGGCTAGGAGGGGGGAGGCATTCTCAAATGCGGAACCAATAGCAGAAAGAGCAAAAAAGGGCATGATTTTCGACTATTTTAAGGGTTGTCATTTGATTGCAAAATTTTTTGGACTAACCCAAGAACATATGCCCTTATACAACATGTATCTATAGGTATATGGGGCCAAACGCCAAATCAAGCCCCTATGTGTGTGTATATAAGTAGAAATAGCCATTTTTCGGGCAAAGTATTGGTAAAACGGAGAAATCCGGCCATAAAAATTGCATGTGAGTGTATATAATGTTTTGTGGTGATGTTTGTGAGTTATTATGATTTTTGGAGATTTTCCGGGTTTGATTTGCTATTTTCCTTTTAATTTTGCTGATTTTCGGCAGAAAACTTTAAAAATACAATAAAAGGCAGGTGAAAAACGGTCGTAATGAAAAACAAAAAATATGGGGATGATTAGTCACTATAGGACAACCTATGGTACAGTGGGGGTGCAATTATGAGACTGGAGCGGAAAGCGTGTTTTGGCTAAGTTTTGACCGAAATGCCAAATTTCTGGTAAACATAGCAAATGGAGTCTAAATCAAGAAATTTTTGAGTCTAAACTGCATCTCGCAAGAAGATAGGAGCACATGTCAAATTTCATGAAAAGTGGTTCGGGGACCTCCATTATAAGAAATTTTCACCTCAATTTTAGCTCATTTTCACTATTGACCTTGTGGAGAGAGCTTCTGCCACCTAGAGCGGATGGACCTTCCAACAGCTTCTACGACGCACACGACTACCTGACGAGCTCCAGACATGAGAGGTAGGCTCACCACCTTGAGCTTTTCGCGCATGTTTGTCATTTTGTCGCAAAAACTAGCATAGGGTTCACACACAAAGCGGGTGGTAGAGACCTACAAGTAGCGACGACGACCTAATGGCTAACCCAAAAGCAACAAGATTTCATCGGCAACTTACCCTAGCCTATGAGACCAGTCCTGGATGTCCAACGGTAGTAGAAAACCATCGGAAAAAACCCTAATTCCTAGAAACCAGCAAGAGGCCACCAAATGGGAAATCGGCGAAACGGCGACCAAATGCTACCAAGATTCATGGGTAGGAGCATCTCGACATGCTCGACATGTCTATGTGACCCACATAACCAAAAAGTGACCCGAAGCGGCACTAAACTTCAGAAACGGCATCAGACACACAAAGCGTCAAATTGCTCTTGCGGCCAAACCGCAAGCCCGTTTGCCACCAAACTTCACGAGCGGCTTTCCTAAACCATCAACAACCAAGTCCTCTGGTGGTAGACCACCACTAATCATCGAAGACATGTAAACGCAACCACGGGTACTTCTAGAGTGACAAATTGCCAAATGAAGCTCCGGTGAAGCCAAAGTCGACAAAAACCATACGGCAAGGATCCCCAGGGGATCGGGAAGCTATGGAGACCAACATCAAGAAATTTCATCGCCAAAAAGCACTCCAAAATTCAGAAGACGTCTCCGAGGCTCTGAAGCCCACACAGGGAGTTATTCTCTATCCATTTGACTTTTTTGTTGAAATTAGGCTTAAAAGGGACTCAGGGGGACCAAGGGTAGGCACTAGGAGCACAATCCATGAAAAAATCATCTGGAGACATCCTACGCGTAGGATGTCTCAAGGGCATTTTTGGGCACAAACTCCATCATTTTTCATCATACACATTTTTTGAATGACCTTTACATGCTATCCACCAAGTCTCATCACATTTGGACCAAAATTGACCTCATATGCATGAAAAAACGCAAAGTTAGGGCATAGAGGCAATAATGGGCCATAGACCTACCAAATCTTGTCCAAATCACATGAAACTTGCACAACACATTCACCAACACATCACCAACCAAACTGTGTGGTCAGAAGCAAAAATTAGTGAAGTAGACATCCTACGCGTAGGATGTCTATTTGACTTTTCTGGCCTGCAGAGGATGTTTGTTCATTCCAAATCCAATCACCTCATCTTCAAGAGCTCATATATCAATTTTGAAGCCATTCTAATCATTTTTGACCCCCAACACCTTCAAGATACACTTTTGGAGCCCAAAAACACCACACAGGCTCTTACAAGCATCAATCCTTGCCCAAATCCAAATCCAAGAGCATAGCCATGTTCCATAGGCCAATGACTACCCACAGAACAAATCTCATGTCATTTTGATGAAATAGACATCCTACGTGTAGGATGTCTCCAACATAATTTAGGCCTTCTGTGAAAAGAGTGACATCATGGGAGCCAATACCATGGTGCAATGAGCCCATATACCAATTTTCAACCCATTTGGACATCAATTGCTACCTATGATGGACTTTCTACCCAATTTGTGACCTAAAGCCTGAATCAGCCAAAAAATCCACTTTTTGATGCCCAAATCCAAATCCAAGCATATAGCCATGCTCCATAAGCCATACACTACCAGCATGTCAAGTATCACCAGCATGTCAAGTATCAACCAATTCTGATGAAAAAGACATCCTACGCGTAGGATGTCTAAATGGAAAATTTTGGCCAGAATTGCACTGTGAGCACATGCACAGCTTCACAAGTTCCTTTTAAGCTTTATTTTCAATTTTCAAGTCATTTGGATAGTTAAAACTCAGTTTCTCAGCTAATATAGAAAAAACGCTAACTTCGGACTACTGAGTGCAACAGGATCTATGGCAGCCACGAAGTCACCGGCAAAGAAGAAAAGAATGACCATCAAGGATTATCTAGAAGAAGTGGATCCCTTCGTCATACCAGAAGGAACACTGAAGCCCACCAACACGTGGATCCAAGAAGATCTGTTAGAGTCCAATGACCTAAAGATCTACCAAGGAGTATTCAAAGACACTGAAGGCAATGTGATCGAGCTACCAATGCTGCCGCAAGAACTCAATGAGTTCGTAAGAAGAAAGATGGCCGGGTACTTGGAGAAGATTGATCTCCACAACTACTTTGAAGCAGTACCGATAGGGGTGGACATAAAGAGGGTCTATGAGTTTGTGACAACCATCAAAGAAGATGGAGTGGCCAAAGTAACAGATCTACAAGGCAGGCCAGAAACAGAAATAATCATCACTGAGCAAGTTGTAGCAGATGCACTAGACCTCTCCAACAAGGGGGATAGTGTAACTTAAAGAAGGGATGAGGTCAAGGTGTACAATGAGAAGAAAAGAAACTACACCTTTGAAGATATTGCCAACGCAAGAGTGGCAATCATGAGCCAGTTGTACAACCAGTACTTCCATATGTGCACGAAGTGGCCACAAAAGTACAAGATGCCACCAGGTGCAATTGCCACGACATTCACTTGGGCAATGACGAAGGGCACCCCAAAGATAATCAATTATGCAGCGTATATACCTGACAACCTAGTAAAGATGGGTAACAAGAAGCCAACATATATTGTGCCAAGAGAACTAATCACTAAGGTGATTTATGGGGCACTGTACGCAAAAGGGAGATGGCCTGAATCCCCATCTCAGAACGACTGGTTGGGGATAAAAGAAGACAAAGAGGATGAGCCACAAAGAGCACCAAGGGTTTCTACAAGACTAAAAAGACGGCTAGAGCCGGTCCTAGAAGAGCAGCCCGAGCAAAAGAAGGGGAAGAAAGAGTTTGTCCAAGTGCTGGTGAAAGAAACAAAGTCACAAAAGGCGGCAAGATTAGAGAGGCTGATGGAGAGCTTCAGAGCAGAGAGAGCCCTTAAAGGTGATTAAAGTGAACTCTGGAAGCCTTCTCTAGAAGCTACATCAAGATCATCCCAAAGAGTGCAAAGGGACAGATTTGAGGATTATATCAAGAATTTTGAGATTCTTCATGCCGCATCAGAAAATATACCGCATATACCTTTCACAGAGGAGGAAGTGGAGCAAATACGGCAGAAACTGATAGATGAGCAAGAGAGCCAAGAGAGAGAAAGAAAAACTAAAGAAAACAGAGATTTAAAGAAAGAGCCTACATCTCTACCGGCCAGTCCTAAACCCAGCCCACCGCCCTCACCACCTCCTCAAAGCCCTCCACAAGAAGATACAGAGGAGGAAGACAAACACAAAGGCCAGGAGGAGCCCAAGAGAGAACAAAGCCACGAAAGAGAAGAGGTTAAACCCGAGAGTGAAAAGACAAAGCCAAACGAAGAATACAACACATTTTTGGATCTGCTAGCTACAGGAGACACAAAGGACGAGGGTGCCACAGTCGCATTCGACTTGGCAAGCACAGGGCCTAAAGAACAAATGCAAGGCATCAGGCTAATAGAACTAAAAGAAATGGCCATAGATACAGTGGACCTGCACCCGCCCTCCAACGACAGGGATGTGGTGATGACGAAGCTAACCGGGTTGAGAGCGCAGTCCATGGCTTCAGAAAGTGAGATGGTAGCTCTCAAGGCCACGGAAATAAAGATAAAGCTGGAAGTAGATTCTCTACAAGGACAAAGCCAAAGGTAGAAAGAGAGAGAAGCTGAGCTACAGGCCAACCTAGCAAGGGCATTGCAAAGATGCCAGGCAATGGAGGAAGAAAATCAGGCAGCAGCACAAAGAATGCAAGGAGTTGAAGAGGAATGTCAGCAGCTCAACAAATCACTGATAGATGCTGAGAGGGAAAGGGATAACCTGACCCTACAGCTGGCTGAGGAATCTAAAGAAGTTGAAGCCATGAGAAACGCCAAAGAAAAGGTAGAGATAGATCAAGAAGCCAGCCAGGATGAGGTCCTTGAGCTCAAGGACCAGCTCAAAGTGAAAGATCAGACCACCCAGAGGCTGCGGGCATCCCCTGCCAGAGTCAGAGCTACTAGCTCGACTCACATCACTACGGAAAGTCAACTCTATGAAGAACAGATGCAAGAACTTTAGAAGGAGTTGACTCTAAAGAAAAAGCAAAGATTGATGATGGCAGAAGGGTCTATCGTCATGCAAACAAGAATGGAAGAAAACCAAAAAGCCCTGCAAGAGGAAGTAGAAAGTATAAAAATAAAGCTCGAGGAGGCAGAGAGAATAAACGCCGAATTAAATGACCTTCTCGTGAATATGGGCGAAGAAGATGAAACAGAAAAACAAAAACTTCTAAAGCAGATTGAGGAGCTGAGAGGACAGCAAGCAGGAGAGCAAGAGGGCACATGGCCAGCAGCCAATGAGGGCATCGATTTAGAGAATGTGGAAGATCCGGTGGACACGCCTATGCAAGAGGAAATCCTAGAAGGATCCTCTCAAGAGCCACAGGATCTAACAGAAGAAGAGGAAGAAAAGTTGCGTAAAGCAATAGAGGTGGAGATCAGAGAGACAACAAAGGAAGCCTTGGAGTGGGAGCAGAAGGTTTTCAAGTCCATGACCATTCAGAAGATCGACGCCAGCAACCTCAGGCGCGAATGGCTTCAACCCTCTCTCCCATATCCATTGCTGAAATATGAAGTAGCCACCATCAACAAGCGGATAAGAGAAGAGCCGAACGTACCACTTTACAACGCAGATACCTCACAACCAGAAGGGGTCAGGCTAATTGTTGACTCTCAACCAAAATGGAGGAAGGCCTGGCTCACAAAGTACCCACAATACCTAATCCACTTGGTAGAGGCACCGAAAAACATTAGAGACAACCTCAGCTTTTGTCCTCTACCAAGGATCAGGACGTGGAAAGCCCATGAGATCTTGCAAAGGAGCCAACCCACTTGGCTGAATTACCCTAAGCTACCGGGATGGGTGTTCAATACATGGTGAAAACCCTAACGGGCGCCATCAAATTGTTCACTGGCTCACCTGACCTTACGTGCATCATGATGAAGAAAATCTTCAAAACACTTTTAGCAGTATTTGAGACTTTCAAGCCAGGCCAGGTGACAATATCTTCTTCTTCCAAGATACTTACAAATGCGCTTATGATCTGTCTGGTCAGCCTTCCAAGGAAGTGATACACGCGCTGTATCAAAGGATAATGTTTCTACCATCCTATCACCTCCAGGCCTTTGAAGAAGCGTTCTACACCGGCTTCTTCACAATAAACACTGACATTTTCGGCCCAACAATGATGAACCTGCATGCAAGATACGAATCACTAATCAAGATGCGTGAAACTATACGATGAAGAAGCGGATCAACGGCCATGTCGGGGACGACATGAGCAAGGAGGGGGGGAGTGTTAGAAGCTGAACACACCCCACGACAACTAACTACTTGGAAGATTATTATTTTTGTAATTATTCATTCATTGAGGAAAACCCGATTTTTCACCTTGTAAATATTGGGACTTACAGAAGTTTCCAGATTGTATCGCAGTTTTGATCAATAGATGGAGTAGTTGGTTGATTTTGGAACTTTAGGGTTTGAGAATTGTAAGGTATATATACCACTTTTTGACCTTAATGAAAAAACTTTTGTCATTTAAAAAAAACAAGTTTTGAAGTCTGTGAGTGAGCGTATTGTGTACGAGAAAGAGTGTGAGCTTCATCTTGACGCTACGTGTGCACCGATGGTCGGAATCAAGTGCGGAGAAGTGCAGCGTGTTGCCCCCAACGAGAGCTACGTGCCGATACCTACATTGCACGCGTACGGTCCGGTTTTGCGAGCTCCTTCTACGAGCTCCATCTGGTGATTGGGTGAGCATACATTGTCCAATTTTGCATTGCAGCATATCCACGCGATCACATTGAGTAGAGCTACACATTAAACACTTTAGATTTCGAAAACGAAGACCTGCAGATTTTGGCTAGGCATCCTACGTGATTTTGCACCGAGTGTTTTGGGTTGGGGTTTTGGTTCATAGACCTTAGGGAGAGCGACCTATTGGTGTTAGTAGGGTCTCCTTCAAGTTCTATGGTGTTTCAAGATTGTTTGATGGGTGTTCGGCTTTAGAAAGCGTTGTAAGAAGTTTCCTCTTATGCACTCTTGAAGGTTGTGACTTACACAATTGGTAGAGACCTCTGTAGGAATTAGTTAGGAGTCGGTTGAGTGTAGGTTGACACCTTATGCTTGCTTCCACGTGCCTGCGGGTCGAGCTTCGTCATTATCTGACATTATATGTTAGGTGAGTTCTCGCTATGCTGACGTCCGTCGCGGCGTATGCGTCCGCCCCACCCCCCCCCCCCCCCCCCCCCCCCCCCCCCCCCCCCCCCCCCCCCCCCCCCCCCCCCCCTCCCCTAAATATGATACCCCCCTCTCTTTGTTTTAAATCTTGGGAGATAAATTATTGGGGTCCTTCCTCTAACTTATATGATTATGTAACTTATAAAAAAAACCCCTCCCTTGCACTTACGTGGTGCGATAAGTTTTCCATGGTGAATCCCCCGGGTTGAGCATTTACTGAGAATTGACCTTGTCGAATTGGATCACATAGAAAAAAAACTTGCAAAATATGTACCACGTACGTGCTTGGCGTGATTACGTTGTCCTTGACATATACGTAGATATGGAGCCCTGGTCCTGGAAGCTTTGCTTCCTCCCTCCAAGACGTATCAAAGATGTTAGGTAACAATATCTATGGTCAATAAGTGCATGGAGCCTTGCTCCTCCTCATTGCTTGACCAAAACAAACAAAAGAACCGATGACCATATTGCATCAATGCCAGAGAACTTGTCAAGGAGGTTTACAAGTCAGAGGCCATGCATGACTTGCCCTTACTGCGAGGTAACTTTGCCTTGTTGGAGCCTTGCTCCGTTGTGAAAACATGATGGAAGCACCATCGTGCAGCTTATGACGGTGTTAAACAGAAAGTAATTCCCACCAATTTTTGATTTTGTCGAATAGAATGGCGTACTCAAGGCATATAAACATATACATTAATGGTACAAACAAAGCGTACCTGATTTTTCGTTTTTGTAAACAAAAACAATTAGTCGACCATGCCAACATTTGTACTGTACCGAGTCCATGCCTTGCTTGTACTTTTCTTAATACATTTGAATGGCAATAACAATTGGTACCAACCTGGTAACTGTTTTGAATAAAATCATAGGTCTTTGCTTGTCAGCATTTAGAATAAGTGTTGACATTGTAGTCCAACTTCGGGTATCATTGTCACATTAATCATTTGTACCTGTTTCACTTAAAAACTCCAAGCAATTGCATAATTTTTAACCTTATTGAGATGCTTACCTCCCTTGCATGTCAGATTTATGCACTTTGCCAAACCTGCAATTCCTATGACAAGCCAATGCTTTCATGATTGCTGTACATTCTATGTCATGCTGCACCTTGCACCTTCTACGTCTTGCATGGTCCGTGCATGCAACCCAAACCACCTTCTGCTGCTATGTTGTGGGTGAGGCCCCTTAGGGTGGACTTAGGGCACCCTGAGGGTGCCCAAATCATTTTAAAAATGTAAAAATAGCATGGCGATGGCGAACCTGTAGCATTGAGGGAGAGAGAAGACGATGGTGATGTCTACAAGACTCGAGGGCGTATGCCCCTATGTTGAAAAACCTTCCCTACTACAGCGCGAGCCCATCGAGCCTACCTGCGGGCGATTTCACGGGATTTGATCCTGACCCTCCTTCCGTGCAAGCAGTTGTTCTCGCTGTCTCCTTTCGGCTTTGCAGGGATAGTTGCCCATGGCCATGCCTTGCACGACACAAGCTCACCCACAAAGAGAGAGAGAGAGAGAGAGAGAGAGAGAGAGAGAGAGAGAGAGAGAGAGAGAGAGAGAGAGAGAGAGAGAGAGAGAGAGAGAGAGAGAGAGAGAGAGAGAGAGAGAGAGAGAGAGAGAGAGAGAGAGAGAGAGAGAGAGAGAGAGAGCATGCATGCAAATTTATGCAAAAGCTTCAAATTCTCCCTTCCTCCATAGCTCCTTCCTTCCCCGCTCTGATACCAATATAAGAGACTGGGAAGATAGACATGCTCATAAGCACCCAACCTGCCTATATATAGGTCCCTGGCCCTCTGGCTCTTAGCTATATATAGCCCCTTTACTGCATGTGTGTCTGTAGGCCCTTGGCCAAGGCCTTGCCCTCCCAGTCCTACCCTTGGCATGACATCTACACTCAAAATCCTAACTCTAAACCATTTGTGGAAAACGCATATGAAGACAGAGCTGGATTTTGAAAGTGCCCAAAACTGAAATCTATGACTACGTATGTGTAGCTTATGCCACCACGATTCTAATGACTACTTGTGAGCAAAAAACAGACATCATTGGATATACTTACAACCGCAAATAGCTTGTAAATGCACGAGCACGTTTGCTCTGTTCCACGAGGTATGCTTAGCATTGTTGCGTAGGTCTTGCTGAGCCTAGCACGATGGTGTTTTTGGATCTCCAATGTGTGAATGAGTGGGGAGTAACACCAAGATGAAGCTCACGCTCTCTCTCTTCCTCTCTGACACACAATCATTGGCAGCTTCAAACTTGATTATGATAAAATTTGTTTTTACAAAATGACCTAGGTACCTTATATACTAAGGCTACCATAGTTTAAACCTAAAATAGAGTTCAAGGGATAAAATGGCTTTGTATGTACAATCTGGAAGTGCCATTACACCGCGGCTCTCCAACTAGACTAGCTACTCATTACAAATGATGTTTTAACCATAATCCGTAGCATTTTATAACTCTCAAAAAATAAGGCTTTGTTGAGTTATGTTGTGACCCACGGGTCAACACTCCCCTCTCCAAATTCATGTCGTCCCTGACATGTCCTGATTGTCAATGTCAGTGCGGTCTGTGTTGTCACTTTTGCTTTTGTGCTCCACTGCTTGTACTTTTGTCAAACGACAACAAGAACTATGATCCACGAAAATCATAATTGATGACAAACTTTATGTCCTTCACTGCCAATTTCAAGCTGCAATCTCTGGTGCTGTCATTATAGGGCTATTTCCAGATCTAAATTAAAAAAGAATCCAATCTTGTTCAGCTTGACTCTTATCATTGTGGATAGATAAAGCTCCATCCATCACTTGCTCCTGCAAATCTATCAATTTTGAGTATTTCTTATTTTCAAAAACAACTTCTACAATTTGGAGAATTGAATGATTGGCTTTCAGATCTTTTGAGCCAATGAAAACTTTGTAAGGATTCTGTAAAAATTGTCTGACGAAACCTTCATCTTCTTTAGGCCAAGTTGCACTCCAATACAAAGTCTGTCTGTCAAGCCAAATCTGGGAGATGAATTGGGATTTGAGGTTCACAACCCATGTCTAGCATTTGATCCACGTCATCAAGGAAAAGATACGTAACTCTGTGAAGGTTGTTATGTTTGTGGCTGCTCTTCTTTGTTGATGACTCCTTTGTTCCTGCATCAAGGTGATCAAAGTCGCATGTGCCACTGTTAGCTTTTGTGTGCTTTGTAAATCATTATACTGTTTCTACTTGATACATGACTTAATTAAAGCCCGCCAAACCCCAATTAACTCCCCAAGTAGTAGCTTGCTTCAAAAGGGCCTTATCTGACATCATTTGCGATAGATGACCATCGATGAGCTATCATTGTCCATTTGTCCCCAAAACTCATATACATGATGTACATGGTACGTAGATGGCTATCATGGCTTCATATTCAAAAAATTGCATCTTTGGCCAAGGGTTAAACTTCTATCCTTGTTTGTTTTTAAAATTTTATAAAACCCCTTAGCTTGTATTCTCTATTCATAGCCTCCTAACAAAGTTTGGCTTGATCTGAACTTGTATTTGGCACTTTTTTGGATTTTAGTCTGGAAAATGACTGATGGGCATCTCTGGCACCTTCTGGCTGCTAAGCACATGTAGAACGAGTGATGATGACTAGAATTTGGCTTGATCATTGGTTTCTCTTGCAGATATCTATCACGATAGATGATTGGATTGTCATTTTTGCCCCTTCTGTTTTTGTCAGTACTGTTAGTCCCTTTTGTTTGTTAGGCTTTATTAAGTCACATACAAGATAGAAGATTTACAATATAAAGATCTACTTCGTATATATGGCCTTGTAGTCACATGAAGTGTATGATAGGCAAATTTACATTTGATGGGTGCTTTCATTTAGTCACATCACCAACCTCCTTTGTCCTTGTAGGCCACCCCAGAGTTTGATGACCATTCTCAGTCATTTTGGCCACATGCTCATAAAGTTTTATTATTTTCTTGTACCATCTTCTCTTTGTACCGTGCACGCATTTCTTCAATCTTTTCTTCATCTGGATAAGGGATTGTTTCCTTTCCTTTTTTTAAAGAAAAAAACTCAGAAATAACGAAATAAAACCAAAAATCAACTCAAACAAAAACCAAAATCATTCAAATAGAATTCTAAATGCTATGTACAATGTACACATGTTCCTAGGGGCTCATATATGGCTTTTGTCCCCGAACTCCTCTTGTAACGCTACTATAAGGGCATATACTCTGAATTTTGTTAAAAAATAATCACAATCAAATGCAAAAATTCAATACAACGTACAAAACATTGCCCTCTAATATTAATAAGTCCACATTTAGAATGCCTCCCCCCCTCCTATTTGGAGTCCTCCTTGGCGATAGGGTATGACTAATGGTATGTGTTGTGCTTGGGCAATCAAAAATTGTGCCTATGCAGGCCTTATAATGTAACCCTATTATGCAGACACAATCAATGCATGGAAAAATTTATGCTGTGCAAGATGTGGGTATTGTTACGCGATAACCGCACATGCGGTCCAGCGGTCCTGCGGAGGTCTGGACACTGCGGATTAGGAGTCATGCGGTATGCGGTGGCCGTGGCGGAAGTTCTTCACAGGATATCATGGGACAGGAGTGTGTGCACCATTCCCAATCTGCGTTGGAGCAGCGATTGTATATGGAGGGGCATACCTGTCTTTTGATGTAACCCAACCAATCTCTATGATATTCATGGCATCTACTGTTGTAACTTTGTGTCTGGATCACACATGAATGAATCAAGAGGTGTTCTGTGCCTGTGTACTGTGTACTTTCTTCTATTGTCATTCTATGTGTTGACGTTCATATAATGTAGTTGCGGGTAATCATTCCCGTAATGCCTATTGCTCCTGTGCGGGCAATAGCCATTACATCTGGCGACCACGATGCGTGATGGACGACCTGCGATGAATATGCATGCGCACTAGGCCGCAGGGTCCGCCTGACACTGTGGTTCCCATTGTAGGAAGACGTCGGAGGAGAGGCGGTTCGGATGAATTTGTTTTTTTTTCACCGCAGATTGAGGAATCTGTATCTCCATCACCAAGCCCGGTGCGTGGTAGGCGGTTGCAACAAGCGAGGTGTACTCCACGCAGTCAGTCATGTCCTCCTGTCATACGTTCACCCTCACCCACATAGGTTGCTCCACCACCGTCTCCGGTAAGCAGTCCGGGGGTGTCTTCGGCACTGTCTCCACCTCCTAGTGCTCGTCAGCTCTTTCCAGGAGGAGGCACAGTTGGGCAAGGGGTGATGGCTCATCCTCAGATTAAGTATAGTCGATTTCGAGGTCTTTCGAGCGAAGACCTTGATGCACATTTACGCCAATTCAATAAAGCTTATGGATTGAATCATCCTGGGGTGGTGATTCCTCTCCATCAACAATCAGTGTTTGAATCTACACTCTTCGGGAAAGCTGCGAAATGGTTTTCCAAATATCTTGATGATCATTTGCAGACGTATGTTGACGGATCCACAACGTTTCTACGAAGTTTTCGAACAGAAAAGATAGTCCCTCAACATTTGGAAAAGCTTCGAACGCTCCGGCAGAAGTCATTGCCAGTGGAGGATTACGCTGCAAAATTTCGGATGCTTTTGCAGAGGGTACCTCAGGCACAAAGGCCGGCAGCCGAAGTGCTGAATGATTATTTTTTGCGGGGGCTCAACAAGGATCTCAGAACGGCTATGACAATAGTGGATAAGGTAACTACTCCACTGGATAATGTAATTGCTAGGGCTGTAGTAGCAGGAGAGGCTTTAGAGGATACAAAATCTCCAAAGAAATCAAAGAAGAAAGACAGGAAGAAATCTCATCAGAAGTCGCAAGACAGTGGCAGTGATAGTTCGGAGTCGGAATCCGCAGTATCAGATTCCTCAGACTCAGGCAACAGCGATTCGGGGAAAGAATCGGAAGAGACACCGCGGAAAAAATCCCAGCGTCACAGGAAAGGTGTTTCATCCGGATCGTTGGAATCGGCTGCGGTGGCTAAAAGTCTGAAGGAACTATGGTGTACCCAATGTCGGAATCCGGGCCATGCTGCTCAGGAGTGCGCAATGAATCAAAAGTGGTGTGCGATTTGCACGATAGATACTCATAATACAGTGGAATGTTATTTCAATGGCCGGGGTCGTCGGAGTCGGGGAGACTCTTCTACCTGGCAACAACCACAGATAGGGCAGGGACAAGAGCCTGCTGTGGCGATGGCTCATGCTCATATATCAGAGATGCCTGTGCAAGGTCAAGCAGGAGGACGGGGTCAAGGGGGAGGACGAGGTCGCGGAAGAGGTGGCCGAGATCCTAATCGCCCCAAGACATGCCTTTTCTGTTTGGGGGATGGACACTGGCGATCCGAGTGTACTGAAGCTATGGAATATGATCGGAAGAAGCAAGAACGCGCTGCAGGGAAACAACCTAGTGTGGCTATGGTTAAGATTGAAGGACTGGAGGAGTCTGATCCAGTGGTTTCATTAATCACGTGATCGGGTAAAAATGTGGTTCCAACACCCGATGTGAAGGTTCCGGATTGGATGGCTCAGGAAGAAGTGCGGAAAAAGACTGTGTCCTGGTTGCCACAATCCGCACCACCAGTGAAGTCATCAGGACCATCGACTGTGGGCCTGAAAATAAAGGAAGGAAAAGCTGGAAATAAGGATGATATTAGAGAACAGGAGGATTGGAATTCAGTTTGGAAAGAGTTCCTTACGTCACCAATACAAGTACCTCTGGGTTCATTGCTGAAATTGGTCCCGAATTTTCATAATGCATTGCTGCGACAAGCGTCCACAGAGCTGAGGGAAGTCGCCATCGGGAAAGTTGAAAGCGAGGAGGATGATTCAGCCCGGTTGCTGACAAATAGGATCACAGATACCCGCATTCCAGAGCTTTCAGTTAGTTACCATGGAACATACATTGACAAGGTACTATTGGATGGAGGAGCGGGAATAAACTTTATTACTCAAGCAGCTTGTGAGCGTTTTGGCCTCAGTGATTGGGAGCCTGCACCCTTTGTAGTCCGCATGGCAGATCAAAGAAGAGTGCAACCAGTGGGTTTACTTCGGGGCATTGTCTTGGATGTGGCGGGCTTATCCTTTGCTGTTTCCTTAGTAGTCTTGAATATTGAAGATCATAATCAGGATTATCACATTATCTTGGGGAGACCCTGGTTACGACAAGTGAGGGTAAAGCATAATTGGGAAGAAAATATGCTTACAGTGAAGAAGGGTAGAAGAAAAGTGCAGGTGATGTTGGGAACATGCAGAAAACTAGTTCAGGCAGCATGGCCGGTGATAGCAGAAACAGTAAATATGGTGGAAGGATTAGAAGAGGATGAAGAGGAACAATTTCTGAAAGCTAATCCGGATTTGGTCTCTTTATATCTTGCGGATATTTCTCTGGTTCCGAAAGGAAACTCCGTGGGGGTTTCAGGAACTCCAGTAGGAATAGGGGAGCAACAACAAGTGCTTCCAAGTCCTGAATCATTGGAGGACGTTATTCAGCAAGAACGTGTGGTTGAGGCACAGATGGAGAAAATTACAAGGGTTGAAGAAGATGAATTAGAGAAGGTCTTTCTTGGGGAGCAAGCGGAGTCGCAGCCCATATACATTAATAAGCAGCTTGAGGCAAATTTTAGAGAAGATTTGATCAAGTTACTGACAGAGTTTAAGGATGTTTTCGCATGGGAATATGCGGATATACAGGGATTGGATCCTAAGTTTTATCAGCATACGATAAATCTGAAACCGGATGCGGTGCCAGTGAAGCAGCACTCATATAGGATGAATCCGAATGTGGCAAAGCAAGTTAAGATGGAAATTGATCGTCTTTTGGAAGTGGGTTTTATTACCCCTATTGATAATCTGGAGTGGATTTCTCCAATTATGGTTGTACCAAAGAAAAACAAGCAAATCCGAATTTGTGTGGATTACCGAAAATTGAATGCGGCTACTGTTCCAGATCCTTTTCCTCTTCCATTTTTGGATTCCATTTTGGATGATGTAGCAGGACATGAGATGTATAATTTTTTGGATGGATTTAGTGGATATAACCAAATCCAAATGGCATTGCGGGATCAGCCAAAAACAGCTTTTATTACCACATGGGGTGTGTTTGCTTGCACAGTGATGTGGTTCGGATTGCGGAATGCACCTTCAACTTTTCAAAGGGATATGTTCCAAATTTTTGGTCCTTATTTGACGGATTTTATGAGAATTTTTCTGGATGATCTCAGTGTTTTTGGAGCGCAATTGGAGCATTTGAAGCAATTACGGTTATGCTTTATGAAATGCAGAGAGGTAAAATTTAGTTTGAATCCTTGAAAGTGTGCATTTGCTATTCGCAATGGCAGGCTATTGGGGCATATAATTTTTGAAGATGGTATTTCCGTGGATCCGAATAAAATAGCCGCAATTATGGAAGCGCCTCCACCGCGGAACCAGAAACAGTCCCAGATTTTCCTGGGTCAAGCCCGTTGGCATGGGAGGCATTTGCGGTTTGTCGCGCATTTGGCAATCCCAATTACTCAGGCACCGTATGCTATAGATTTTGAATGCACACAGGAATGTGACTTGGCTTTTCGGAGATTAAAACTTCAGCTATCCAAAGCTCCGATTATGCTTGCTCCGAATTGGGGTCAGGATTTTCATGTGTTTGTGGATGCTTCGGATCGAGCTATTGGCAGGGTGCTGATGCAGGAAGAAAGTCAAGGATGGTTCCGACTTGTCTATTATGCCAGTAGACGATTATCACCCGTAGAAAGAAATTATTTAGTAACTGAAAGGGAATGTTTAGGGATGATTTATTCAATGAAGAAATTTCGGCACTATCTGTTGGGCCGATGTTTTTTCTTCCATGTGGACCATTCACCTCTTTTATACCTGGTAAGGCAACAGAATTTGATGGGAAGATTGGCCAGATAAGTGCTTTTGCTGCAGGAATTTGACTTTGAGGTCATACATCGGCCAGGGGCTCAACATGCGGTGGCTAACTACCTATCCAGGTTAGATTCCGGTGAGCCGCCGACGGGTGTAGCTGATGAATTTCCGGATGCGTCTTTGTTTCTAACAGGAGTAGTTGCAGAGGATATAGCAGTTTCGCAACAGGCAAGGGTCATTCCTAGCATCCCATGGACATGGTATGAGGAGATGTTTCATTTTCTCGACAGTGGCGAAATGCCTTCCTTCTTGTCGAGCCATCAGAGGAAACGTATGGCTATTAGAAGCAAGAATTTTGAGATTATTATGGGGAAGCTCTATTATCGTACGGTGGCAGATGTATTACTCAGATGTGTGCTACCACAGGAGCAGGAAGCAGTATTGGAGGAAGTCCATACTGGTATTGTGGGAGCTCACTTTGCAGTATTAATAACAGCTCGAAAGGTTCTCCAATCAGGATTATGGTGGCCCACATTGTTTCAGGATGCGAGAAATTATGTGCAACAGTGTGATGTGTGTCAGCGATTGGGGCAACCTACCAAACGGTCCAGAATGCCTTTTCAGCCAGTTTTGCCCTTGGAGCCTTTTCAAAAGTGGGGTTTGGATTTTGTTGGACCTTTTAAAACAATGGCAACTCACACAGATAATAAGTATATTTTGACAGCCACGGATTACGCTACCAAATGGGTGGAGGCATGGCCTTTGAGAGATAATACTATAGTGACTGTGGCTGGATGCTTATATAAGGATATCTTTTCTAGATATGGCTGCCCTATTGAGCTGGTTAGTGACAGGGGAAGTCATTTTTTGAATAAGGTGATGGAGAGAATGCTACGGTTTTATTTTGTATTGCACAGGAAATCTTCTCCATATTATCCTCAGGCGAATGGGCAAGCAGAATCAACTAATAAGCAATTGATTCGGATTTTAACAAAGTTAGTGAATATGCATCGAACAGATTGGGATGTGAAACTTCCTTCTGCCTTATGGGCCTATCGGACAGCTTATAAAGTGGCAATAGGATTGACTCCTTTTAAGTTGGCATTTGGCATGGAGGCAATCACCCCGGTGGAGCATGTGATTCCGGGTCTGCGGATGCTGATTGCGGATCGGCTTCTTTCAGAGGATTCTGTGATTTATGGATTGGATGTTTTGTAGGAACTGGACGAAGAGCGGTTAAATAGCTTTGCGGTGCTGCAGGATCTGCAGTCTAGGCGAAAAAAATGGCTGGATCGCTCGAAAGCACGGCAATTTGTTCGGGGATAGCTGGTCCTTGTCTTTAATTCCCGCCTCGGGAAGATGTCGGGGAAGCTTAAATTACGGTGGTCAGGACCATCCTGGATTTTTCAAGCATGCGGGCCCATCTCTTTTTATTTGGTGGATTTGCGGGGGGAGGTTATTTCTGTGCCGATCAATGGTTTCAGATTACGCCATTATGTTTCACCTACCTCGATTCAGTGTCCCTTTGCTGTGGTACAAGAGCCGGAAGCCGCCCTAATCATGATTGGGGATTCTTTTGCATGCAATCTTGGAAAGCAGGAAAGGAACTATGATGGTTGCGACACCGTGGATCGCCCTATTTTGGGAACTCATTGTGAGAGGGTTACTATATGCATATGATTCTTATTGTGCTTCTCCTGTTTTGTGTATCGTGCGTTCTTAGTTCTATATTCTCTGCTCCTTCATCTCATCATCGCCATGACGGCTTCCCTCCTGCAATGTATCCCCTTCACTCCCATACAGCAGCTAGCGCTTCGACGAGTGGACACATGGCTACAAGACTTGCGGCTACGTGTGTTCGCCAACTTGGATTGGCAAGGGATACCCGTTCACCCGCAGTCAGCAGGTTTGATTGAGCTGGAGATATTGTGGTGCTGAATAATCAACAGATTCAGTTGACAGCAGAAAGGATCTCTAGGTGTTGGTGTTTGCCCAACGATGGTGTGGTGCACGTGTCTCATGTGATCCCTCCTGCAGATGTCGAGCAGGAGTTTGGTTTGAAAGTAAAAGGTGAATATAAGCTTTCAGGGTTGTCAGATGTAGCAACCAGGGATGCGTATCGATGGTTTCTCGAGGCGATTTGGCTACAAGCCAAAACCTATACCATTTCGACCCGAGCAAGAAATGTTTTGCATTCGGCCAACTTTGGGCTAGTAGCTTGGGCAGCGGTTGTCAGAGAAAGACTGCTGGTGGAATGCCAAAGAGTGATGGCACAGTTGGGGCAAAATACCCCAACCAATACAAAAGTTGGCCAATTTCTCACACTGATTTTTCCCTTAAGGGAAGTTTTTCCTCTCGCCCTGCGTCCTCTATGCCACTTTAAAGATGATCGATTGGTGGTCCAAGGGACTGTTGCTCCTCTGTCGCAAACGCAAAGTTTGGCAGTACCTGTTGGGGGGAAACACAACAGCAGAATGTTGGCACTGGGATTTTCCAGGTCCATCGATGGCAGTGGTATCCTCTGGAGCCCATGAGATGGCCACTGCAGGTGCAGGATAAGCAAACCGCAAGCGTGGCAGGGAGCAACATCAATTTTATACACCACCTCCGGCGACTGCATCTCCTGTTCTGGAGGATTCTGTGGTGGCATGCTGGCGCCACCAAATGCAGGAGAGAGTGGCAAGTGCTACTCCGCTGAGGACGGGCTCTCTGGTTGCGGATGTTCCCTCTCAACCGAAAACTTCTGGAACTACCAATGCGGATGCCTCGATAGGAGGTACTCTTCCTGCAGCGTTACCCTGGGAGGCTATGTCAGTAAACCCTGCTGACCAAATACAGGCGTGTGGCACTTTTTTGAGCAGACTTGCAGAGTCTATTCGTGCAGCCTGGCCAACCCCCGCCACAGAGGGAAGAGTAAATGAGCTGGAAGCGCAGGTAGCGGCCTCACAGACTCGCATTGCCGAGTTGTCCAATCAGAATCAAGAGCTGAATCCAGCAACTCGCCAGTAGGATGCAGAAATACAGATGTTACGAGGGGCTAATGCCGCGTTTGTGGCTTCTATTCAACAGGAACTACTTCAGTTGAGAATGCAGCATAGCCTTGCCTCATACTTAGCCTCACACGCTGGTGATGTAATGATCAATATGAATGATTTGGATGCGTTGGCAGTGGAGATGAAAGAGGATCTCCGTGTCTTTTTGGACAATCAACTATAAAGCTGGAGCGCATGCTTATTTGTTGAGGTGAGAGCATAGCCACCCACTCACCAGGTTGTGGTGCAACAACCTGAGTCATCCAACATTGACAGAGGTAAGAGTGTTGTTCTCGAGGGTTTTGATGTTGCTGATTGGGCGCAAGCTACAGAGGATTGTGCTGAAGCCCAGGCTCATGTATCTCGTTTGCAGAAAATGATTCGTTGATTTCGTAAGGAGCAACGCAGGGTCTGTTTTTGGGTGGAGACCTTGGCTCATTCTTTCTCTCTCAGTCTACCACCTTGCCCTCCATTTTGGTCTGCTCTTAATAGATACCTTTCTCGCTATTACCCTTTACATACGCCTCTTGCTCCTTTGCCACAGGTGCAGCAATCTATTTCTTTGCCAACACAGTTTATTCCTCGGGCTCCTTGGCCGGAACATATTGAGATAGATCCACATCTGTTGGATGAGGTCTATCGGGTACACACTTCAGATTTTAGAGGCTTTGGCTACATTGATATTTCCTCTTCACTAGAACAGGTCTAAGAGCAACAACGAGAACCTTCCAACCGGAGGGGCTGAGTGTGGGTTTGTGCAATCCACCGTGCATGCCAGGTGTTACGGCATTAGCCGCACATGCGGTCCTGCGGAGGTCTGGACACTGCGGATCAGGAGTCATGCGGTATGCGGCGGCCATGGCGGCAGTTCTTCACAGGATATCATGGGACAGGAGTGTGTGCACCGTTCTCAATCTGCGCTGGAGCAGCGGTTGTATGATGGAGGGGCATACCTGTCTTTTGATGTAACCCAACCAATCTCTATGATATTCATGGCATCTACTGTTGTAACTCTGTGTCTGGATCACACATGAATGAAGCAAGAGGTGTTCTATGCCTGTGTACTGTGTACTTTCTTCTATTGTCATTCTATGTGTTGATGTTCATATAATGTAGTTGCGGGTAATCATTCCCGTAATGCCTATTGCTTCTGTGCGGGCAATAGCCATTACAGGTATAAGGAATTTGCTTATTGGCATTTGGTGACAAGGCTTCCTATTCTAAGCAATGTGATGTTCTTTGAAGCTCTTGTGTCGTTTTCTTGATTGAAGGTTGTAGAGATTTTTGAAGGCTTACTTATCAGTTTGATGCTTCTTTGGGATCCATTTTAGCCTTGTGGTTGGTTGTTGTATTTTGCAATGTTTCGCACGGTTGAACTGAGCTCTCTTCTAACTATACTGTAACTGTAGAAAGAATTGAAAGAATTCAAGCGATAATGTAGTGACATTAGGTTTATTGGTTTCCTACCCACTTTTGTGTGATTAGTGGCTGTTTTGTTGATGCTACTTGTTTGGGAACCCATACTTGTCCCTGCTTCATTTGTGTTTGAAGAGACTTCTTTGGGATCCACCTTGTCTTTGTGGGAGTCAGCACTGGTCTTTGCTTCAGTCCTTGTACGTTTGGTTGAGGATTGGATTCAAACTTTGGTAGTTGATACTTTGATTGTTTTGAACTCCAAATAAACTCTTGATCTCTTTGTGCTCGAATCAACTTCTTTGGAACCCAAATCTGAGTCGCAAAAGCTTACAACTTTGTGATTTTCTTAGCCCTTCTTGCACACTTTGATTGTTTTTCTTTTGTTCTTGGATCTTGTGATTTTCATCTTCTTGATCCATACCTATATTTGGCCGAGCTGGCTCTTTGGTATCCAGATTTTTTGTTAGTAGCAGCTAACACATGCTACACCGGTTTTGTATCAGCAGGAGACATGCTATGGATGTCACAATATTTTCCACTTACTTTGTATAAGTCTTGGCTCACTTGGAGTTCCAAAGTTGTATATGGTAGTTAGAGGGTTCAAACTTAAACCCATAGTAGAAGGGATTTTTGTGAAAGCCTTTAAAAGGAAGCCTTTATGCAAAGAGGCTTCATTCTTGAGTATCCACTCTTGAGGATCCACTTTTGAGAGCTCTCTCTCTCTTGAGTGTTCACTCTATGGTCTAGCCTTGAGCTTAATGTCTATGTTTGAGAGACTAGTGCTAACCATTGTAATTAGAGTAAGCTCTTCTTGATTAATCTAATTCATATTTTCTCATTAGTTTATTTCTCCTCTATATTTCATCATATCATGGAGTAGTATTACACTCTCATTATTCTAGATTTGAGAGATGTATGTACTTCCCCGAGGAGGCCACCTAAGAAAAATGTAACCTATCAGGTGAGTTCAACAGAAGGGTATTTAAAGTTTTTGAAACTTATAGAAATATACATACAGAGAGACATTATATTTTCAAATTTGATAAAAACTTATAGATTTTAAAAGAAAAGGGTACATTATATTCGTAACCGTAAAATTCACAGATAAAGGGTTTTACAAACATGTCTTGAACGCACGTGATATGGTAGTTTTACTCATAGTGAACCCCCCGAGTGTACTTCTTGCTATTAACCACTCTTATATCTCTCTTCGAGCAATTGATTTGTGATATTTAGCATCACAAATTAGGTTGATTAAGTTGGGTCTTAATCTTGCAATTTGTGTGTGTGCCCTATTCTTTGCTTGTGTGTAGATAGGTTTTATGAAGCTTAGCACCATTCACCTCGTGTGTGTAGCTATTGATGAAGTGCCGAAATTGACATGTGGTAATTAGTGTATGCTTATCATTAGTGTGCTTGGGGTTTCTAGTCTATGGCAAGTCGTACTTTGGTGGACTTGATGTGTGTAGGAGTTGTTAAATTAGCGATTAGAGTATGTTTAGAGTTAGTCTTGCCATGGCTACTCTCTACTTGGATTGGAGAGGTGATCTCTTGAATCCTCTATTCCTATTCATCCGATGCTCGTGCTTTCATGCCGCCCTAGTCGGGTTGCCGATCCACGGATTTGATAATTTTGTGTGGGTTGCGATTAGGTCATGCTACAACACTTCCCTACATTTGGTGCCATTGCCGGGGATCGATAACCTAAGCTAGTGAGTATAGGATGTTTGGAATAGAGTAATTTCACTACTAATTTCTTGGTTTTTGAGTGTGTGTAACTCAATTTTGGTGTGATTTGATGATGTTTGTGCAAGAAATTGATGCTAATGTTGAGTTATGAATATCCCAAATCCCCAATTTCATCCCCAATTTCACTAATTTCATGCTAACCCTTACTAATTTCGCTTCAATTCCATGCTATTTGTATTAATTTCATGCTAATTTCTACTAATTTTGACTAACTTTGTTAACCTAACCACTAACATTTGAAGTGTAAAGTATGTTAAATCCCCTTCTTTGTAAGAGGTGAAATCATCACTTTTATCAAGTTAATTGTGCTAATCCATGCCTAATTTGATTGTTTGATTTTTGGCCTACAATGGTCATTTTTTGGGCTAATTTCGAAGAGCCACACATGTGTGTGCATAATGGAATCATTGCATGGAGCAAGGATTTGCTTGGATGCAATGGATTGTAAGTGCATTGACCTACTCCATTCGATTTTTGGGTGATTAGTTTGATTCCAATGTGTTGCTAATTTATTGCTAAAATTAGGTGTGTAAATCAATTGACCTACACTTTGCACCTAATTTGATTGTTTTGGGATGAAATTGATGGTCAATTTTGACTAATGAATGATTTTTGTGTCAAGATAATGCTTAATTATCATCAAGAATTCATGTGTGTGCATAAAAATCATTGTTTGTGTGCATGCACCAAAGAGGGAAAAAAGTTATCAAAAATTTCAAGTGTGTGTGCATCTAATCTTGAATGTGTGCATACATAAAAATTGATAAAATTGATGATACATGAGTATGCGACCATGTAATTGATCTGTATGCTAGGCTAATTTAATAATTGGATAAGCCTAAATGCCAAAAAATTGGGCAAAGATTGAGTGTGTGCACCCATCCAAGACCACTTGATTTTCAATGATTGATGGTCAATTGGGGCACCAAAATGCTTTTGATTGTGAAATGTTCATAAAAACTGTGTGCAATCATTAGGTGTAAGCCTAAATTCATTGCCAATTGAGCCAAATTTGATCATTTGTGCTTAATTTTTGAGTATGTGCAATGCTTGATTGGGTAAAAATAGTGCTAATTTTTTAGGAATTAAGCATGTATGCATTCATTTATGCTTGATTGAGTTTACAATTTGTGCATTCCAATGTGGAATTGATGTAATTTTTGCATAGAGTTTTGGCCGAAATTTGGGTGTGTGTGCCTACTCGATGGCATTGGATATCCAAATTAGGGATGAATAATTGGGAGCAATTACCAATTATGATGATTGAAAGGCCTAAAAGATTGGTGTTTATGATCAAATGACTTGGTATGACTCAATTGTATGATTTTATTACCATTGCATGTTTATACCTATGGAAATGGTAAAAAATTTGATGCTTTATGCATTTGCAATTGCCATAATCTCGTATGTGTAGCCATAAAAACCAAAAATGACAAATCCGACAGGGTTTGGATGATTAGGGCTTTGAGATATGAGCAATTAGTTTTGCAATGATTGATGATTGGCTATGGAATTGCGATTGGGACAAATTTATGCACTACATTTTGTGTATGCATCTCAATTTGTTGAATTCGAAACGACCGTTGTGCATAAGACTATTCTAACCCAATGTGTGTACATGTCTAAAGAATCATCATTTTGAAGATGCATAGCATGGTTTCATTGAAATGTTTCCCCATTTGGATAGTAATAGTTCAAAAAGTTTGTTCAAGTGAGATACATGAGCACTTATTAACATTGATATGGCTCAAAAATGTTCAATTGAAACATAAAAAGTGGGAAA
Organism: Adiantum capillus-veneris; assembly: GCF_014529385.1. Lineage (NCBI taxonomy): Eukaryota > Viridiplantae > Streptophyta > Polypodiopsida > Polypodiales > Pteridaceae > Adiantum > Adiantum capillus-veneris. The sequence continues at coordinate 247,525 of NC_140959.1, forward strand.
TTAGAGACTTTTCAAGAATGAAAAGTTTTCTTTTCAATTTTTCTAACACTCGATGGTCGCTACACTCAAATCATGATGTGACTGTTTGCTTGGGTGTAACTTTGCTCACACACCGTCAAATTTCCAGTGAGAACCTTCCCTTGGAGATGCCATCCAAAAAGAATATATATGAACGAGCTGCTTTTGGACTATCTTGCTCACAAAATTGTCGTGATCCGCCCGATGTTCACTAGTCCCACTCCGCCTGAGCCGGCTTGACTCACACACACAAACAATACTATGCGTGGGAACGAGCCCCAATGAAATTTTAAAAGGAAAATCTAAACACACCCCTTTTTGGAGATTTGGCTCCCTTGGCGTTTTGGAACACACACACACACACACACACACACACACACACACACATCATTGCCATTTGTGGAGCACAGTGTGGTTACACTATTGCGAGAGATTTTATGTGTGGATTCACATGAGCATTGTAGGTGCTGGTGAGCTCTTTTTTTTTAGCATTTTCTTGTTGCAGGTTGCTTCTTTTGGATTAGTTGAGTGCATTTCATTGCTACCGTACCTAGAGTCGAGCTACAGCTCTTGGTTATTTTTGACATTCACTTATAGCAGTCAATATGTGTGAGACTTTCAAGTCTAGGACAATGACGCATGAGAGACGGAGTTCTCGTTCGTGTCGACACTTGAGATGTTGGCATTGTGGTCACACAGGGCACATTAGACGGAGATACTTTCGTCGTATGACGTCGTATGAGACAGCACAGGAGACAGGCTAGTCTCAAGGATGCAGGATCAGATACAGTGTCTGAGTACCCTAGTGACAGTGAGGTCACATTTGCTTCCTGTATTACTCCTGATTTTTTGACGTCTGAGGAAAGTGCACTTATTTTGTAGTGGGTGCTAGACAGGGACGCTGCTTTTCATGTCACTCCATATCGTGACTGGTTCAGTAGCTATTTTAGTAGAGTGCATGGTAGTGTGCGATTGGCAGATGGGTCACTGCATGAGATTGCTGGTTCAGGAGATATGAGACTGTCATTACCGAGCGGTGCATCATACATGCTCAGAGATGTGCGTCATGTGCCAGATTTGATGATGAGTTTGATCTCCGTTGGTCAGCTCAAGGATAGTGGATGTCGGGTATCGCTGCTTGAGCAATCTTTTGCGTTGCATTTGGGTTCACTAGTGATTGCGAGAGGTGCTAGAGTTGGCACATGGTACCCATTGCACGTAGTACTGGTGTGAGATGATCGAGTCTCAATCTTGTTACAACCATGCAGAGAGCGAGAGACCTGGACAATCTCTTTTGCTCATGGGTTGCAGGGTGCTTTGCATGGAGTGCAGAGTAGTGAGCTCGTTGTGCACACAGTTGGGGCACGACTTGAGCAGTCACACAAAGAGGTGACAGAGTCAGACATACATGCTTTTCTAGTGACTGAGCAAAGCAAATAGTTAGTTGTGCGAGATACTTCTATGCAGGATAGACAGGTAGAGCGGTCTTGCTCTAGTGAGTGACGACAGGAGGATGTTGTGCAAGAGTCTATGAATAAAGAGTTAGAGCATGAGAGCTCTAGTGAGTCACAACAAATTGAGTGGTCATGTTTGCAGTGGATGATTGCAGAGGAGGCTGAGATGTCAACGATTATGCAGTCATTCCTTTTTATGCTCGACACTGAGCATGGGGATATAGTTGTGCAAGATATGTCTTCCAATAGACACCTAGAGCAGCTGGTTTGCTCTAAGGTTGCACGACAGGTTGATGCGTCTTTTGTGGACAGACATGAGATGAATGTGGCTAACACGCCTTGTCAGTTAGAGATGCTTATTTCCAGGGATATATATGTTGATGCATGCTCCGTAGAGCTAGCAGGGCCCGCTAGCATTGCATCGGCATTCGGTGGTCTCATGTATGAGATGCTGATCTTGAGACCGGATATCGCAACTGTAGTGGGAGCATTTGCAGTTGGGGTTGTCAGTCGTTGGTTGACTGATGATGGCATAGTGCACTAGGGAGATATGCAGGTATTGCGTACATACTTGCAGTATGTGTGCAGTACGTCTTGTGGTGTATGGACTTACACGGGAGCAAGACAGCCGGATGCACACGATCACAACCACAACCACCCAGTGGGTATCGGAAAATGTCAAAGCAGCGGTTTCCTTGGTGAAAGTACCTGCTGTTTTTCTATCTAGCTCTCATCATCATCCCTTCTGTGGGCAGCTTGAGAGCTTCGGCCACGATCTCTTTTATAATTATTACTTTGACTTTGTTCCCTTGTTGGTAAGAGATCTGGGCTGTTCCATCTTCCTTGATTGTGGACAGGAGCTCATAAGCTTTCTGGAAATCCACTCCACATGGCTCTTGTTCGTAGAACTCTCTGAGCCCAAGCCTTGTGTTAGCTTCTTTTGTCTCCGGTTTTGCTACAACATCATAGACCTCTTTTGGTAGAAGTTGCAGTTTTACCTGATGTCCTTCTTCACTTTTGAATCTACCTATGAAAACTATTGTGTTATTCTCCTCAAGCTGTTCTTTCGATAGGTAGGTAGCTTTGGCCGTCTTTACTGAACTGGGGTTCAGTTGGTATGGTGGTACCTCTTGTAGCTTCTCCTTTTGAGAAACCCTCTTCTTGGCCTTCTTTGCAGCTTGCATGGCTCTTGCTAAGTGAATAGAGTGTCAAAGTTAGCAAATTTGATAGATTCTGCTCTGAAATGTCCTTCAATCTGAATTGCTGACAAATTTAGTCCAATTTGCTTTAAATCAACTTTTGAACATGCATAGATGCATAAAAACATGTAAAGATCAAATTCTTAAAGTCAAAACAAAAATTGCAACAAAAGTATATAATCGCGATTATTTACAGTTGGGTAATTTTATCAACTTTGTGCAAATTTGACATTATAGGGTTGAAGTATATACCAAATAGATACTCTTGAGTGAAATATGGGCTCATTTGGGTGCACAAAAGGTGAGAATGGTGCCAGATTTAGGCTTTAGGTCTCTCAAACAATAGATGTGAAGAAATTTTGAGATTTTGAGCCCTAAATTTGTTCAAACTTGGTTAGTGGGCTTATGACATCATGTACTTTGGTCCTATGATAGCAAAGTTGCAAATTTCCCCCATTTTGGCCAAAAAGTAAATAATCGTGATTATTAACTTTTTCATCAAAATGAACATTTTTTGGTACAACTTGGTTCTAGGCATGGTGTAGACCCTGAGTATGTGATATGAGATGATTTGGATCAAAAAATGTGACTCATAACTTAGAAATTGGCTTGCAAGGACTTCTTTGTGTTTTTTGGCAATTTTCCAAGCTATAATTGATCATTTTGGCTCATACTTGAACTTTGGCATGTAATAGGTGTGTACAAGTGATAGGTGAGGTGATGATACCAATTTCAAGCCAAAATATTACAAAAGTAAATAATCACGATTATTTTCAGCAATCAACTTTTTCTTGCAAAATTGGAAAATTTTGACCTAAACACATTCTATGCACCTAAAACAAGTCCTAAATTGAATTGGGTAAAATTTGGTCTTGCCGGCATCACTTCGTGCTTTGTTGACTCTGAAATCACCGATTTTTGTGACTACATGGCGTGTAGATTTGGTTAGTCACTTTTGAGGCTATGGACTTGTCCGCTACATAGTCCTAAAGCAACTCATCCAATTTTGGCCCATTTGGAGTCAGTTTGACCTTGTATGTAGAATTTGACACTTTGTAGCCTTCAAACCATTTTTTTCTGCTTTTCGAGGGCTTGGCTTGATTGAGTTTATGAAATTAATCATATATATTGTGTATAGACCTCGTATGTAAGCTATCTGTGTAGTCAGAATCCAATTCTGGCATCTTCCAAAAACCTAGCTTTTCTACTTGGGACCCCCTTGACCCTTGCCGAATGGTCAACTGTTGATGTAGAAGTGTTCTATTATGTTGGGGCATGCTACAGTTCAAGTCTCATCTGATTCGGTTGAGCTGACAGGTCGCTATGGTCGATTTTTTGTCGTAGGTCTTTGTACACTTCTCGGATTCTAGGGTTTTTTTCAAGGGTTTAGACTAGCTACCGGCTATACAAAATGGATCATTGATAAGTATAGAACTTACCCCTCATGTTTCGTGTGAAATGGCGCCGAAAACAGGCAACTGTGGACTCCAGAAAATGCATGCGAAGAGGTCGAAAAGCTCTCTCTCCAAAGGCAACAAGTGGAAATGAGGTGATTTTAGCCTACCTTGGGTATCTGTACTCGGACTTCCCGAACCATTTTTTTTCCAAATTCCCCTATTAGTCCTACTAGTCCGTAAAATCTATGTTAGACTCAAAAATTTCTCCAATCGGATTCATGTAGCTCATTCTGCAAGAATTCTGCAAAAATAAGTTTGGCCGCCTAATTTAGGCTTCTCGCTTCCATCTGTCGCTTTGATTGAAATTTTTTGTACCTATTTGCCTTGTCTTTTTTTATCATCAACGTATCTTCAGTTTTTCCATCTGACCTCATTTGCTATTTATTACTAATTTTTGACTTGTTTATTAAAAAAATCAAAGAAAATAACAAAATATGCTAAAAAAAGCAAAGTGAAAATCCAATAATTAAGAAAATCCATTGAAAAATACAGCTTTATTGTTTTTTGTTGGATTTCTCCATTTTTAAGTCTCAATATCAAGAAAAATGATGAAAAATAACAAAAAAGGACTATTTTTTAATGATTTTATGATATTATATACATTATTTACACTCATCGGGGAGATGTTATCAGTTAAATTTTCATATTGATGATTTATAAGGGAATTATTAGGTAATTTTGCAAAAAATCACACGTTAACATCAAATATTTTCGTCTCTCTTCAAACATTGCCCTTAATTACTTAGTGCCTTCCACCCCTCCTAGATGGCGTACTCTGGGACGACTTTGTGCATGGGTTGAACAATCGTGTCTATGCATAGCCGGGTTGGCTCTACCATGCTTTGAAGATCAATGCAATTCAAAACATTATGATGTGCAAGAGTTGGGTCTTGAGTGATTAACTCAAGGGTTTCTATGTCGAGGCTTTCTCATGTTGTCTTCAAAAGAGAAAATCTTGTAGCTTGTGTACTCTCTGCTTGATGGTACCATCAGGATGCTTTAGCACGCTGATTGCCTGAGCTATTGGTATCAACAATGGTCGTTGCCAAGCTTTTTCCCGCCATTGATATTTTGATTTGCTTGGTGCAGAATGTCGTGGTTGAGTCTTCTAAGACTTAATTCTCCATTGCTTGATTGGTTTTACGGTTTGCGGAGAAGATAAGTGCTCCTTTTTCTTCCAAATCCATTTCGTGTTAGGTTCCTTGTTTGGAGGTGCTCCTCTTTGTGTTTTGATCTTTGCAACCATCTTTGGTATTGTCGATGATATTTTGGGCACCCAGATTTGAATTGGCCTGTCCTTAAGCTGTGCTTTTGGTACCCACATTTTCGTGACTCCTTGCATGCTACTTGTAGCATTTGTTTGTCGATAGGATGGAGAAGATTGATTGATCCATGATTTACCCTGCTCGTAACCTACTTTCCATTCTTATTTGCTTGGTGCAATTGGAACAATGAGTTGTCCGTCTTTAGGTGATAGCTTGAGCTAATTTGTTTCCCAATCTGGTACTGCCTTGTACGTCCGCATCCATGAGATTCCAAGAATCATTGTCTCATACATGTGTTCATCTGGTAAGCATACAAACTGATGACGACATGCACATCCATGTACTTTCACGTTTAAGTTGACTACTCCCAATATTGGTGTTGGGTTCTTGTTGCATCCTTTAATACTCGTTATTCCTGATGTCAATGAGTGACTTATTGCTCTCTTGTATGTGGAATAACTGACTGCATTTACTCTAGCACCTGTGTCGACCAATGCATTTGTGTTATGATTGATGAGTTGTACTTTGAAGATCCATTCCATCTAGCCATTCATCATCTGTTGACACTGCATCTTTCTGCAATTCCCATTGTCGGTCATCTATTTCCAGAGTGTTGATGGGATAGGTATTTGTTGATTCTCGAGAGCATCTTTCCTTTTGAGTACTCAAAGGCGAGCTTCTTCTTGGGCTTCATCAATAGCCTAATGTCGTTTTATCTTCCTTTGCTTAGCTGAATGCATCCTTTCTAGCAATTCATTGGTTAGTGGAAAATTGTACTTCTTTAAACGACATCCACTAATCCAATTAGCCATTGGTTCACCATTTAGGGTGGACAACTTAATTGCTCCACTTGGAGATACATCTTCAATGATAAACGGTTCGTTTTCCTTTTTCTTAAACTTGGGAATGTGTTGCTTAAGGGAATATACTAAAACTAAGTCCCCTTTTTTAAAGATTTTGGTAATTAGATGGGAATCAAAAAACTGTTTTTGTTTTCTTTTTTGTGCATAGATGTAAGCTACAACAATTAGCCTTTTCTCATCTAGCTTTTCTAAACCTTCAATTCTCTCTGACAATTCATGTCCAGTCCACTCAAGATCCTTAGCTACCCTTAGTGTCGACAATTGAAATTCTATTGGCAGTATGTCATCAAGACCATAAACAAGGTTAAAGGGTGTAGCATTTAAAGTTGTTTTGAATGAAACTCGATAAGCCCATAGAGCTGGACGGAGATTCATTTCCCAGTCTGTCCTTCCTGAACTAACCACTTTAGTCAATATCAAGCTAAGAATTTTATTTGTATGCTCAGCTTGTTCGTTTGCTTGGGGGAGATAGGGAGATGATTTGTTATGGATGACCATAAATTCATTAAGCAGATACTCGATTACCTCATCAAGGAAATGAGTTCCTCTATCACTGATAATTTCTATTGACAGTCCATATCTTGTGAATACATACTCATATAAGAATGCGGCAGTGGTCCTGGCATCATTCTTTTAAGTTGGTTTAGCCTCGGCCCACTTGGTCAGATAGTCCATAGCTACAATGATATATTGAGCTTGGGTTCTATAAGCAGGTGGTTGTATTGGTCCAACAAAGTCTATACCCCATTTAATGAAAGCTCTAGCCCCCATCATTGGTCTTAAGGACATGCTATCTACACGTGTTGGCATTTTTACTCGTTGACAAGCATCACACCTTCGAACATATTCTTTGGAATCTACAAAAAGTGTTGGCCACTATATGCATGCCATTAAGATTGCTTTTGCAGTGGTCTCACTAGAAAAGTGACCTCCAGCTAATCCAGTATGTGCTTGTTCTATAATTGGAATATACTCGTCTTCATTTTCACAAAGACACAGATGTTGGTCCTTACCTCTCCAATACAATTGGTTTCCTATAAGAGCATAGTCTCTTGCTTCAGTTTCAATTGCTCTTTGACGGCGTTTACTCATATCCTCAGGAAATGTTCGCCTGATAAGTAAGTAACAAGATAGTTACTCCACTTAGGAACATGCGACATTTGGAACAATGTTACATGAGGTATGGGTGTTTGTTTTTTACATTAAGGACAATCCTTTACAAAAGAGTAAACATTACTCCTCATAGTTGGCCAAAATACTCTAAGTCTCAAGATTTGTTGCATAGTTTGATCTTTCGCAACGTGAAGTCCTACTATGGTAATATGTGCTTGACTTAGTTATTGGGTTTTCTCCTTAGGATTGATGCATAAGAGCAATATTCCATCCCAATTTCTTTTGTATAGTCTCCCAGCTAGTAATTGATACATAGCCAATTTCTCAATTAATCCTATTGCAATAGGAAGTGGTATTTGCAAACCCACTTGAGCTATGGTCATCAATGATACCATATCTTCCGACCATCAAGGTATCATTTCCACGGAGAACTAATAGACATCTAGTAGATCATAGTCTACTCCTTTAGGTGGTTCCCCTGAAACAACCCTAGACAAATGATCTGCTCTTTGATGAGTGGTGCCATTTTTTACAACCACAGTGAAATCAAATTCCATAAGAATGATGAACCATCTCACTATTCTTTCTGTGCTGCATGGCTTGTTGACCAAGTACAATAAGGCTTGGTGGTCTACAAAGAACACAAATTTGTTTGCTAATAGGTAATGTTTATACTTTCTTACGGCATAGATCATTCATAATCCTTACCTTTCTGTGGTGGTATAATTCTTTTCTGCCATGTTCGTCGGCTAGCATAAGAAATAGGAAAATCAATTTTCCCATCTCCTGGTTGAGCTAGTATACACCCAATGGAAAAATTGGAAGCATCTACATAATATCTTATTACAATCTGGTGCTTTCAATATTGGAGTTGAAGTGAGAGCTTCCTTAAGCTTCATGAAGGATTCTTCACATGACTCAGTCCACTCAAAGTATGTAGTCAAGCTATACATGAGTTTTGCAATTATAGCGTACAGGTAAATGAACCGTCTGTAATATCCACAATGCCCCATGAAGGCTTGAACCCCCTTGACTGCTGTCGGTCTAGGCAAATTAGCAATAACATGGATTTTATCCATACCAGTAGCTATGCCATTTTTAGACACTATATGTCCAAGAATTTTTCCTTGTCTACCCATGAATGTGCACTTTTCACGATTTAAGCAAATCCTATAAAGTCTACATTTTTCAAATACCTTTTTGAGGTGTTCAAAATGATCAGCCCAGATTGATGAATGTACGCATGGATCATCCATATATACTTCCAAGAAATTCCTAAGATTTTCTTTAAAAGCATGTCTCATTAATCTTTGAAAGGTGGTAGGAGCATTAGTTAACCCAAAAGGCATGACCCGATAGGCAAAAATACCCCATTCCGTTGCAAAAGCAGTTTTATGCTGATCTTTTGGGTCAACCAAAAGTTGATTGTATCCCAAAAAGCCATCTAAAAAGTTGTAAGATTCTTTACCTGCAACTCATTCTAAAACATGCTCAGTGATTGGAAGAGGAAAGTTGTCTCTAATGGTAGTTGCATTCACTTTCTTGAGGTTGACACACACTCGTAATTTTTCATTTTTCTTTGGTACTACCACAATTGGAGACATCCAGTCTGTGTGTTCAATTTCATAAATGAATTTGGCTTCCTTTAGTTCTTCAATCTCTTCTTTCATCTTTCTGGCAAATGTTTCATTGTATGTGTATGGCCTTTGTCTACTTGGTTTCGCATCATCTCTCATGGGTATAGTATGTTGACAGATTTTTGGATCAACACCCTTGAGATCCTTGTAAGACCAAACAAAGATATCTCGGTATTCTTTCAGTCTGCTTAACAAAAGATGTTCTTCTTCTTTTGTAGGTCATTTGCAATGTAGGTAGGTCTAGGCTCTTCTCCTGGTTCAACTAGATCTATCTTTTTTGCGTTCGTAGGACTCACCCTATTTTTGTAGTTCTCTAACAGGTTGTTTGACTATGATTCTTCGGTCTTGGAGAGTATATTTCGTTTAATGGGATGTAACACTCATTACATCTTTGCCCTCTTCTTCAGTGGTTTCCATTTCAGTTGTATATATCTCCTTTAGAGCTTTTTTCAACTGTTGATACTTCTTTTTCCACTCGACTCATGTCATGGTTGACTTCTTGTCTATTTTTTAGGTTTTGCTTGAGTTTTCTTTTTTGTTTTTCTCAACATTTTTGTCATTTCATGTTCTTCATTTAAAGGATATCTACTAGTGATTTTGTCCTTGACACAATCATGTGCATCTATCCGCATCAGGGACTGTGTTCAGACTGATGGCATAGGTCTAGCTTTCAAATTTTTCGTGTCTCTTTTTCGTCACTACCATTTTTGTCTTCTCAGTTTCTGGTTAGGAAAGCCAAAAAACTTTTCCTCCCCTCCTTTCATGAGTAGCTTAGCTCTCACATGTTCTTTTTCCGATGCCAAATCTTCTGAGATAGCCGAGTGGTCTAAAAAGACTTGTTGAGCTTTCATCAAGTCCTTGGGTTCTTGAATTTTGTCTCCCATGTAGAGGGTTGAGATTATTCGTATGGGAATTATTTCATAGCCGTCCTCATTGAAAAACTGAGTAGGCATAGATGTATTCACACATACATCCATTTTCGCTAGAATTTGAGTCCATTCAAATGGCTCAAACAAATGCTTTGGAAAGGGTTCAGGTACGTATGCTTCATCTGTGCAATCCCTTTCTAAGATACATTCTTCTCGTTTTAAGCTCCCATTTTCTAAAGCTCCACACATCCAAATAAGAGTGTCTTTGTTCAACCAAGATGGAAGCTTAGTTTAGCTGAAGAGACCGAATCAAACTCTTGTATGGACATTTTCATGACATATCTATAGGTGTGATCTTTTAGATTAACCCTTGTTATCGATCCCACTTGCTTCAGTACAAATAATTGTTTCCCCAATCTTGGATGAGTTGTACTTGTCGCATGAAAGGTCTTCACAATATGATTTTGTAATTGAGTTTCTTCCCAAAGTCTATTATGGCAAAAGTGTGTTAGTATTCAATTTCAAAGCAATTAACTATCACTTTTTCAACTAGTCCTAATGGTCTTTCAATGTGTCCATCAGCCAATTGTAATTTCATTCGAGTTTGTCTAATGGCTGGTTGTCCCTAGGATTCCCATACTGCTTTCGTGGCTATGGCTATGCCTATCCCACTATCCAGTATTTCCATGGTTTCTATGTCATTATATCTCACTAGAAGGGTGGTGTTTCCTTCTTCCCCTTTGTAGTAGTCTCCGACTTTGCTCATTGGAACATATCAAATTTCGTTGTTATCCATTTTGTGTTTCAAATTTTTCAATTTTTTTGCGATTAGCCCCGTTATTCCCACCTTCTCTAGAGTTTTTTGTAGATCATTCCATAAATATGTGTTAATTTTTACCAGTTCTCCCAAAGTAAGAGTGCATTGGATGGGTGTAGACATGATTGAATGAACGTTGTCTACTTCTAGGGTCTGTTCTGCTCTTTTTACTTGAGTGGTTTTACACACTATGGATTCATCCTTGTTATCTATCAAGTAAGAGGGTAATGCTTTCAAGGTCAATGGTTTAGACATTTTTGAAGCTTCAGATCCGCAATCCCCATACAAGGATTGTACATCCATGTCCATATCAGAAGGTAGATTGTCTAACCATACTTCCTGTATAGGAGTTGACTTTAGAGTTAGGCTCCCATCATTGATCTCTCTAAATTTTTTCCATACTTGTCCTGGTAAGTCTTCTTCTACGAATGGAATTCCGTCTAAAGCATCTTCGCTATCTGGCACTACGAGTTCTGGATCTTTTGTTTCATGGTGGAGTTCTATCACCGCTTTGGATTTTTGTTGATTGTCTCTTACCACAAGCTCATCAGGTTTTGTGAGCTTGGATTTTTTTTTCCAGCATTTCTTGCGTGATTCTTACCAAATTTTGATAAGCTTCAAGCTTAGCTACTTCCATGTATGTCTGGAGAAGGATAGTTTTTCCATTTGTTTTCCATGTTTTGGCCTGCTTGGTAGGCTTCCAAGGCTGCATTAATAGGCTCAAATATTTCATCCACCAAAATTGGTACTCCAAATCTTACGGTGGTTTCCTTGATTTTGCTTCTAGTTTCTTTCAAATTTTCCTGGAATTGCTTCTTTGCCTTCTCCTCAATTTCAGCCCTTTGTTTCTGTTTTCTCATCTCATATTTTTTGCTTCTGCTTCTTTTGGTCTTTTGAGAGGAATTTTTTTTATTTTTTGAATCATCAGAGGAGTAATGTTTTTTTTCCTTATCCTGGGCTCTCGTGATTACCTTGATTGGAACAATCGCTTCACTCTCAAATGAGCTACTAGGTATCACATGGACTATGTTCACTACTATTTTACCCTTGTTTAAAGGATTTTTAGGACAATCTTCTGGGAAGTGTCCTCCCTTTTTGCAACATTGTATGCAATAAGCTTCAACTGGCTTGAGTTTTTTGTCAGGCTCTGGACATTCATTTTTCCAATGATCATCTGCACCACAGTTATGACAGTTTCCAGTTCTGGGCTTAATCATGGGTCTTACCATAGGAGGTCTGGCACCTTGATTAGCTACATAGTACATTGGTGCAAGCTGTGGTGTAGCATAAGTCACAGGTTCTTCCATTGGTGGTGGATGTGAATTATATCAATCTCCTTCTACCATGACTGTAGATGGACTAGGCTCAGCATAGAGTGTAACAGGCACTACTGCTTGTTTATCTATGACTTCCTCTCGATGCATGTACTTTACAGGCACTGCATTATGTCCCGGATATGGAGGTTGTTGACCCAACATGGGTTGATTCCTTTCCATACCCATCGGTGGTCTTTGAGCTGGGGTCATGTTACACTGATATCTGTACATGGGTTGTCCTTGTGGCCTCATAGGCACGTACTGAACATTCCCATCATACTTTGGTCAGTAATAGCACTCATCGGTCTCATGGTTAGTCCATTTACCCTTGATTACACACCATTTTTGTGGCCTAATTGGTTGTCCCTGTTGAGGTATCCCTTTTCCTGGTCCTCGCATAGGTGCTTTTTGCATGTTATTCATCATGTCATTCATCATTTTGAGCATGTCTTCTATAGCTGAAAGTGGTGCTGCAGTAGCCATTCCCACTTGAGCTAGTTTGGTGGATGCTGTTTTCTCACTTTGGTTATCCTTAGGGACATCTTCTTTGTTGAAAATATCACAATTGTCTCCTAAGTCAATAGCATCTAACACACACTCTTCTAGGGTTGTATGCTTCTTGCTATACAGTATAGCGTGAAGTTCTTTGTTTAGTAGTCCCTCTAGAAACAATGATACTAGTCATTCGGCTACAGGTATCTCTAGCTCTAGGCATATGGCAATGTATTGTTTCATTCGAGTTGCACAATCCTTAACAGACCCACCTTGTTTCTGTTTAAAGCTATAGATTTGAGCCACCGTACTGTGTTTGATCCTCGTTTTGGAACAAACAGCTACAAATCCTTGAGCTAATGTGTTCAAGTCCATGATTGACCTTGGTGGAATGTTTTGAAACCATGTCAATGCTTTCCCTTCTAATGTCATTTCAAACCCCTCGAATTGAGTATGGAAATCGAATATGCATTCTGCTCTTAGCACTTGCTTAAAGCTTGTTAAGTGGTCGTATGGATCCCCCGATCCACTGTACTTTCTAACCCATTTTTGAAAATCAGCTGGTCTGACACGTCTATTTGGTTCAACTCCCAATCTCCTGGTAGTTGGTCCTGTTACGAGTCCTTCAAACCAGTCTGTTGGAAATAGTGACTCATGTAGCCCTGGACTGGCTTTAGTGTCACCAGGTTTTCTTCTGATGAGGTGGTTCTAGTTTGTTAACATTAATCTTAGAAGATCTCTCACGGTGTTCATCTCTTGGAATAGTTTTTGGTCCTTGGCCCAATATCCAAGGTCTCTAGCCAAGTTTCATCGAGTTTGGACAATTTTTGGTCAAATCGTCATCAGTTTTCTGTCCGCAGACTGACCTTGCAATTTTGGTCACAATTTTCAATCCAATGATCCAAATCTTACCAAATTTGGTTTGTGGGCTTATTAAAACATGGTAAAACTAGTGGTATGCTAACGTAGTCAAAAAAGTTGAAAAATAGGGCAGATGTAAATAATCGCAATTATTTACTTCTGGCAACTTTTTGCATCTTTTTGGTCAACTGAGCATGTACACATGTCTATCACATCAATATAAGCCTATGAATCAAGTGTCATTGATTTTGGACAATTTTTCCCCCAATTTACACTCAAGTTCCCGAAAGTCAGTACAAACTTTAGTTTTTACCCAGCTTTTTGCCAGTTTGGTGATCCAAATCCTATGTGCCTTTACAAAAGTTGTTTGTACACATGCAATGAGTCATTGGTATCAATCTTGGTCAGTTTTGAGCCAAAAGTAAATAATCCCGATTATTTACTTTATGCCCAAAATGAACACTTTTTCAATGGACAGTTTTTACATGAGCTATTTTAAGCCTATGAATTAAGTCAAAACTTAATTTGGCCTAAAATGTCAATGAAAAGTAAATAATCTGAGCTTTTGCAAACTCTTGAAATCTTTACCTCAATGTGTCCTTGAGCTTACCCACTGGTTCATACAACTTTTAAGCATACTCTCCAAGATTGCTCACCATGCTATCGGCATGGCCAACAACTTGCCGCATGCCCCATATTAGAACACTTGGATAGTGTCAGCACAACCTTCTCCTCGAGCTACAAGATCTGCTAAGAGAACCTACAAATCTGACGGAGTCTGCTGAGAGCTCGCCAAAACGGCACAGCAGTGAAAGCTTTGATAATGAGGAAAGAAGAGCACGAATCAAAGAAAGGAAGAAAAAAGCTGTGGTAGCACACCAGGAGGAACTTGTACAAAAACAAGCCAGATTTGAAAGAGAAAAGCAATTTTACAAACCCAGCTGTCAAGCACAAGGCAAGGACCCGGCAAAGTGGGTGCCCATTGGATTGAAAGGGCCAAGAACAAAACACCATGCTAGGAAACAAACAAAAGATCCCATCGAATTACTGGAAAAGATGTATTAGGAAGCATAAGCCTTGAAGCTGAAAGAAGCCCAAGAAGTGGAAGAAAAAGCTAAGGAGGTGATGGAACAACAAAAGCAAGTAGAGAAAACTGCACAAGGAGTAGCACAACATGACCAAGGTGATGTGTCTCCCCGTCCTTCTTCACCTGTTTCTGAACAGCATGATCAACCCATGCCAAGCCCACCACCATCACTAGCAGTTAGAACCACAATAACTGAGCCAACAAAAGAGATAGAGCCTGGATAGCAAGAAGCAGTGAAATCTGTACAACAAGCAGCTACTACACAAGAGCCACGCAAAGAGAAAGAACCAGAGATGGAAAGGGAAACAAGTCTTGCACCAGAGGACACCACAGGGTTTGAACAAATAAGAAAAGAGGATACTGAGGAAACACCTTCTACCTCTACACAACAAGAAAAGGCTGTGGCATCCACGAAGCCTCAGGATGACAAAGCTAAAGAGGCCCAAGCACAACCTCAAGGGCAAGAGCAACCAGCTTCCACAACCCCACCAAGAGAGACACAAGAGACTGCCTAGACATCTAGGCAGCTAGCAAGGAATAAAGATTGGCAATCAAACGACGCAGTGATCCTGCAAGTTAACGAGTACACCAAGCAAATGCAAGACATGACTGAACGACTTCTCTCAACAACACTTAGCCGTAGCACAAGGGCCAGAGAACTAGAGATGATGATTGACGCACTCCAAAGGGAGTTGAATGAACAATTAAACGTCATCACCAATCTACAACAGCAAGTACAGGAGTTGAAAGTGGAAGTTGAACAACATTAGCTCGCAAGGGATAAACAACAAAAAGAGATGGAGGAGCTCGATGATTTGCTTAAGAAATTGTCAGATGCATGCAAAGCAAAAGATGAATGCTGACAGAAGTTACAAACAAACTTCTAACTACAACCCTATCAGTTCAAAAGATTCAAGTTCAGCTAGATGTAGCAAATACCTCCCTACAGTACTCAGAGCAAAGAATAAACGATTAGGTAATTTTCTTACAACAAATTAGAGAAAATCCCGTAGTGGCCTCGATCAAAGGAACAGACGAGGTCTACAAAGCATTAAAGAAAAATAATAAAGACCTCGAGCTGGAGCTTAAACTGGAGCAGTCTCAGTGCAAATATCTGGCTTTAATGCGGGTGCAAAGAGAAGACGAGCTGTTGAAAGAAATAGCTGAACTTAAAAGGTTCAACTAGCTATTGAGAGAGGGACAGCCAGAAACACAAGAAGAGGCAGGCACTTCAAAGCAGCCACAGATAGAGATCCCCTCAGTTTCATTCACTGAGATGGAGACACAGCCAGTAGAAGGACTAAGTGGTGAGGAAGAGTTTCAAGTACACCTAACCAAAATGGATACAGTGCTAATGTTCCAGCTCTCAAAGGCTGAGGAAGATGCACTCCCGGGGGATTCACTCTATGTATAAAATGGGACGCCACTTGCGAGCAGACAACTTTGATAAAACCCCTATATGCGACTCATACTAGGGAATATGACCCCCCTTTCTACGCTTATACGACAATCAATTTAGAACATTATCATACCCCTATCTTACATATAAAATTTAGGTCTCACATGATCTAACTGAGTAAAACTACTCAACGAGCATTTAGCATAGTGACTGACAACGTACTCAGGAACCACTTATGTTGATAACTAGATGTACCCTCAATGTGTCTTAGTTTGAATTTCAAACTATGTACCCGCTTAGCTTGCACTCTAGCTACTCGTCCAATTTTGCCACATCTACATTACTCAAAAACATGGTCATAAAGTTGTGATAGGTCCTTTGTGTAAATTTGCATCTATACAGACTCTTTATAGCTTTCATCCCTCAACAAATGAACTATAATCACAAAACAAGCAATTGATACAAAGCAATGCTAGTTCTTCCCGGGGTTCTTGCATGGATCTTTGTAGCTATTGACTCAAAAGTTCAAAGGCAGACTCTTTTGGAAAGCCATGATTTTGAAACACAAAAACTTCCTGTCATTTTTTCCTTTTCTCACTCCCCCCCCCCCCCAATTCAATAAATATGATACCCCCTCCCTTATTTTTAAGCTTGGGAGATAAAGTATTGGGGGCCTACCCCTAACTTATATGCTTATGTAATTTGTAAAAAAAAACCCTTTCCTTGCACTTACGTGGTGCGGTAAGTTTTCCATGATGAATCCCCCGGGGATGCACTGAAGGAGAAATTACACAAGAGGTAGATGAGCAATGGAAGGCAACAATGGATTGGGAGTTGAGAGTTCTTCCCTCTGTCAACATTACACAACTCACTCCCAATCAAATCAATGCACAATGGCACCAACAATCCCTGCCCTATCCTCTGATTAAGGTGGAGTTGCTATAAGTAAAAGAAAGGCTTTACACAGACATGCAAGTCGAGGGTGCAGATCAAGACCGTCCGAAGTGGAGGCTAAGCTGGCTGAACAAGAATCCAAGGTATTTGATTCTATTCACAAGAGAACCTGCGGCCCTACAAAAGGATCCTACTTTCTGTCTTGTATCAAGAGTAAGGACCTGGATAGCACATGAGGCACTAACAAAGAAGCGGCCAACTTGGCTGAATTACCCCAGATTGCCTGCTCCAGCAAAGCGGCCACTGTCAGAAGAGTACATGGTGAAAATCCTAACGGGTGCCATGTCCTTCTTCAAAAGTCTACTAGAGCTATCTTGTGCAATGTTATACAAAATCTACCGAATGTTGCTCACCTGTATCAAAGTATTCCATGAGCCAGAGCAAGCAGGCACCCTGTGGATGTCATTCCTCGAGGGTAACAAAGGTTTGTGCTATGATCTCAGTGGCCAACCTTCCGAAGAAGTCCTCTATGGCTTCTATGCCAGATGTATGTTTTTACCTTCTCAAAATATGATGGCGTTTGAGGAAGTGTTCTATGCAGGGTTCTTCACTTGGGAAACAAAAATATCTAGGCCAGTGATCAACAACCTGACATCATGATTTGTAGGCTACTCAACAGTGGAGCTGAAAAACAGAGTCACCATGCAGTTCCTGCAAGTGCCAGATAAAGAGAGGAAAATCAGATACCAAAAGGCACTAAATGCACTTAAATACCACCTCGCTAGCCGTCAACCTGAAGACTACTTCAGTCCATAGAGTTGTGTCAAGGGACGACACAGGCAAAGAGGGGGGAATGTTAGCAGCAAGCTAACACGGATACCATTTTTCGGAGCTCTTATTGTAAAAACACTTATTATTTTTTATAAATCGAGAATATTGTAACTCCTATTTTTTGGATAAACCCTGTAATTGATGAGCCGGGGCTACAAGCTTCCAGATTGTATCAACCTGTCATTACCTATCTTTAGTTAGAGCTCCCAAATTATTAGTTTTGACCACCAAAAACCTTAGCTAAGGTATAAAAGCCAATTTTTGTAAGTTATTTGTAAGTTTTTGGATAATGAAATGCACAGTGTGAGCTAACGACACTCACTTCTCTCCTTCTCGCACTTCCTACTCCCTCCTCGATTGTCACATTGCAGTCGCGTTTGTTACATTGCAACCGCAGGTAAGAGCTCTACGCATTGACGTAAACACATCACAGTATTTCGTAGCTTTTGGAGTGGCCGACTTGCGGTCTAATTTCATCATAAGTAGGGATTTACACTTCAAAATAAAAAACTAAGCATAGGCGGGGTATAGGGGCATCATTGCCAAGCATTTAGGTGCATTCTGGGTCAAAAACGACTAGGTCAAAAATCCACTGTTGTTAATAATCGCGATTTTGGCACTTGACCTAAAGTGGGGTTTGAGACCATAAGCATGTGTGCTTAGGTCTTATAAATGTGTCCTAGAAGTTTCGTTATGTTTGGATGTCATTTGATGCTGTAACGAATGTGATTTGTTTGCCTATGAGCGATTGGCTTTTGGTGATTTCAGTCACTTGAGTGTAGCTTGAGTTAGATGCGAGTTATTTGTTGTTTTTTGAGAGATTGACAACCTCTTGTAGCCTTTATGCACTAGTTGAGTCAGCTTCGTCCCATGGATTGACAATTTAATCGTGATTCTCGCTAAATCTGCAATAAGATAGGGTAGTGAGGTTAGACACCCGTCCCACAAAAATGTTTGCTCATGGTTTGCTCATTTATATATATATATATATATATAAAATAAAACATTATTATTTATATATATATAAATGTTTTTGTGTGTATATTTGTGTTTATAAATATAAATATAAATAAATAAATAAATAGTATAATAAAAGGAACTCATTACTATATATGTGTGTCTATGTGTGCATATAAATATACATGAGGAAATAAATATATATTTATATTTATTTATTTATTTATATTTATATGTGTGTGTGTGTGTGTGTGTGTAGAATTTACTAGAAGTATGCAAGGTGAAGCTTCACTTTAGCATTCTAAAAGAGTATAATGCAAGAGAAGCCAAGCCATGTGAGAATGTGAAATAGACAGATCTGTTTAATATTTTAAATCCAAAATAACATTTAAGATATGTCTCAATCATTGCTAAAAACCGTTAGTTTTCAGGCCAATGGCCTGTGGTCGATTTGGTCGGACGCCCGTCCACTGTCTATTCTTATGGTTATAATCACAATAAGGAGTGTGAGCACATTGCTCACTAAGCTCCACCATACTCTGTGTATGCTCATCCCCTTCCCCATTCTCTTCTTCCGTCTCTTGAACTCCATAGCCATTTCCTACAAGTGGTATTAGAGCTGATGTGGTTGATGCTCCCAAATTGCTCGATTTCCATCCGATCTGTGTCAATTCTACCTATTCGCGACCTGTTGCCTGACTTTCATAGCCTCTTTCCACTTCATGCTATTGTCCATTTGAATGGCCTCTTTGTAGCAAGTGGGTTCACCGGAGTCAGTGGACCAGCAAGTAGTCCACCAGACTCTAGTGCTACATCGTGATAGTCAGAGTGAGATTGTGTTAGAGAGAAGAAGCCCGTGTTTCACTCCAATTCAAAACACATAGAGGTCAGGTATCATGTGGTATGGGATATTTTGTCTAGCAAATGTATTGAGTTAGTCAAAGTTCACATGGATGAAAACCCTACAGATGCTCTAACAAAGAGCTTAGCTTCAGAGTGGTTCGCACATTGCATAAAGATGATGGGTGTAGGGTGAAGCTATGGTCATGCTTCACATTTTGTACATTTGTACATAATATCCCCTACATTCTTTAGCCACTTGGGCCACGTTGTCCTTCAAGTGGGAGAGTGTTAGGTTTTAGGCCAATGATCCGTGGCCGATTTGGCTTGGCGCCCGTCCATTGTCTATTCTTATGGTTATAATGACAATAAGGAGTGTGACCATATTGCTCACTAAGATCCACCTACTCTGTGAATGCTCATCCCCTTTCCCATTCTCTCCTTCCCTCTCTTCCACTTCATAGCCATTTCCTACAAAAACAATGAAAGTATGCCTAACTCAACTCTCCTCTAAGGCTTCTTTTAGAAAGCCAAAAACCGTGTGGATCACATACTAGTTTGTTTAAAGAGAATCAAAGAAGATGTTCACGGGAGGTTTAATTGAGAACTAAAAGAAATGAAAAGAGGGGGGGGGGGGGGGGGGGGGGGGGGGGGGGGGGGGGTTGCGGTGCATGCCATACGGTGGCATCAACAAGGACAACCCGAACACGGGTAGCAGATCGTAGGACAACAAGGGCTCATGTCATATCCATTGGGTACAAGGACAAGGCATGCAAGTAGGATAGCCAGAGACAGGCACTCTAAGGGTTGATGATAAATCTATAAGATCCCACCGTGCGGGCACAAGCAGAATGATCTGTTGTTGGTCATGTCATGACCTTGTGCTCCCATAATCATTTTCCTATTGCTCAATTTTATGGTTGGACCGTGCAACCAAAGAAATGGAAATGAAAAAGAGCAAGTAGAAATAGAAAGTGTGTTGGCAGTGAGCTACATGAGGGCAACAATGGAATTTGACAGTAGCTATGGAGTGATGGGCTAAGCATCGGCACTGGTTTAGGGATGATTTTTCCAGATCTCCCTCAGCATTTCTCAGAGGAGGGACGTGCGGAGAGGGTGTAGGGTTGGGGAATTAGTTTTTTGGGAAGAATTTCTCTCTAGAGTGGCTGGCTCTGTGTGGGTGAGGTGTGCCCCTTGCCTCAACTATTGTGCTTTGTCATGGTCCCACCCGATCGCCAAGGTAAAATCACCGACTGCCAATAGAATATCAACGCACTTATTTTCTTTGCTTCCTTATTAGTTTATCAGTGCACTTATTTTCTTTGCTTTGTTATCAATTATCAGCACGCTTATTTTTGCCTCAAGTTTTTGCCTAGCTTACATTTAGGAGGTCAAACCCTTTTGTTATTACTCTATAAGTGCTTATTACCTAGCTCATTGGGCCGGGGCTTTATCACACCCATTGCCAAGATGGTGCTTGACCATGAGGTGTTTGACTCAACCTACATATGCAGAGGCATTGCTAGGGCCGATGAATGATCCCATGCTCTACCAGGAGGTTATCAGGCTGGATGATGCCACAAGTCAATCCTCCAGGAACGACAAGGGCAGCTTGGCCGGACTGAGCAAACAAGACCTGAAAGGACGTAAGGTGGTGATAGAGAAGAAACTCGCCCAGATTCTCAATATGCTCTCTATAAACAAAAGAACCCTAGAAGAAAGAGACACACCCTCCAAGCCCACTGGAGTGTGTTCTCATTCCCCCACTGGAGAGGGGGAATGGAAACACACTAAAAAACACAACCAGATTGCCTCTCTATAGCCTAGGGTACTCACATCACCCCACGTTTCTTAGAAAAACCTTCAAAACTTCACACTTCCACTAGCAAAACACCGCTTGCACATATACCAATGCACACATGCTCTACAAAATCACCAGACATCACACATCTTGATTTTGCTGGTGAGTTTCCTTTTTTCAGCCATCTTATTCCCCACTCCGTACACTTGTGCACCTTATTTAACATTGCTTTAGAACCACTGCTTTCAATCCAATTTTCCAAGTTTAGCTTTGTGCGGGATGCCACCCTATCTATGAGCAATGTTGCCCCACGCAATTGGCTACCAAGCATTACGTGCACATGCCCTCATTATGCTAAAAGGAGGAGGGCCCATGTGCCCTCCCATGTGAAACCCTTCCAAAGGGGTGCTCCGCTACCGCCAACCAGCTCTAGCATCCACCATAGAGAACCCCCACACCGTCAACACACGATTGACACCACATCGGCAACACCTGTGCAGCGCCAGGCCAAACGGGTGCCATCGCCATGAGATCCAAGGGCTCCTTCTTCACCACTTGGATGCCTACTGATGAGGGAACTCCCATGCACTATTTATAACCCAGCACCATTAGGATTTCCCCTCGTATATGGGGTTATGGCATGCCAGATGGCAGCCTATGGGAGCCCCTCCCCCTTGGGTGCACAAAAACCACCTCATAAAAGTTTCAAGAAAATTATTACTTGGCACCAACTTTGTCTGACCTCCTTGTGCTCACTTTTTGGATTGGCGCTCCACAAAACCCATCAAAACTCCACCTTTTGGTCTTTGACCACCATCATGGGCTCCCTCTTTTGGATTTCTCGTGCCCTTGAACCATCGATGTCAAAATCACTTAAAATCATCTGCTACCATTTCCCTAGCATCCGCTCCCAAATTTGACCTTAGTATCTTCGCACTCCGGACTTCGATTGACACCCTATAACTTCACATGATGTCTAGTATCCCTAAAAATCTTGGTGAGCCCAAAAAAAAAACCATATCAACATGCCCATCGAGGCAACCGGACTGACACATAATTGGCCCTTGGCAAACTTCAACTGCTCATAACTTGACCGTTTGAACTCCGATTGCTAATCCAAAAAGAGTTACATGCACCACAAGTTGAGAACTTTAGGCCCATACACCTCACATCCACTCTAGCCATTCATTTTCCAATACCCCAACTAGGGATATTACAAATCATTTTTAGCTTCAAACTGCCATAACTTGCACTTAATAGCTCCGATTTTAGGAGCCATCTGGACCGGCTTGGATAACACATTGAGGGACACCTCGAGAACTTCCATTTTTTCACTTTAAACACTTTGAATATCCATTTTTGATAAACACCATAACAAGAAATCTTTAACACTATGAGTAAAGCAAAAAACCATTATTGTATGTACAAAGTCTTATTCTTGCTTCCTATGCCTCTTCTCAAGCGAGTTTCCCAACCCTATGTATAGCTTAACCACCTAGATCAAACATATAGCATTGAGTGCATCCATCCATCCGCAAAAAACTTCATGTAGTGATGCATCCAAGCACATAGCCAACCATGCATACAAAATGCTTATTGTGCACCTTCATCGCTCCAAGCACCACCCTACATCCAACCTGATTCAAATAGAGAACTGTTGCGCACACCATCTTGCCTCATATACATATCTAACCCTCCCTCCCAACCATGTAAAGTAGAGTCCTCTTCAAAAGAAACCTGTAGCCGACATATAACCCACAGCACAACTGCATTTACAAGCACACCCTTCAACCAAAAAGCACATACCTTTTTTGAAAGCTTGGATGAAGCTACAATCTAGGACTCTCCTTCATGTACAATAAGACACACCTGCTGCATTGGAAAATCCTCCACCATAGGATCTTCCTCTACCACCATCAACTTCGGACTTGCCTTCATGTCTGTATCACCCTCAATCCCAGCAGCATCAAGCCTTGCCATACCACCTAGATCAGATAGGTTAACTAGCACCTCTTGCATGCCAACTCCATCTTCATGTTCTTCAAGCAGCTATCCTACTACCACATCCTCATATAAAGAAGAAAGAAAATCATCCCATAAAACATTTTCTTGGAGCATAGCATTGGAAAAATTGATAGGTTCAAAAGAGCACATATCTTCATTGCACCTTGCTTCATCACTATCTATCTCCACCAAACTTGAACAAGATTCCACTTCACCATAGCCACAAGGTACCATCTTTACCTGCATGCCTTTGTCTCTATAAGGCCTGAGATTGACTGCACATCCTCTTCAATCGTTGGAACCTCTTTAACCAGAATCTTGGGCATAGAAACAACCCCATCCCTCTACAACCAAAGAACCCTCAACTTGTCTCACACCAGCAGACTCTCTAGCATTGGCTTTACCTTTACTTCCACCACTTCAACTGGCTTTGGCACCATCTGACTTGACCATTCCTGCTTAGCTTGATGCTTCTTCAAAATCTTCTTAGTCCGACATCATGCAAAGACCACTTCTTCCTCATACAACACAGGCCCATCTACTTCTACCTTGTCTCGAACATCCTCATGTAGGAAATCCATAAACTTTGGTCAACTTCAAAAAAAAAATCATTTTTGGCACCAATCAACTTGATAAGATGCCTCCAAAGGGCTTCAAACTCCCTCTCAAAATCTCAAAAGTTTCCATTTAAGCTTTGCTTCAAACTTGTTAGCATTCACTTTATCTCTTCCAATTGTGTATCCGACACATATTTGCGCCAAAAAGCCACTTTCAAATTCTCTCAATTTGCCTTCTCTTCATAACCCAACCCATCCTACCATATCTTTGTTTTACCACAAATCAGCAACAAAAAACTTGAACTGTACCTTCTTCTCTTGACAATCTTCTCTAAAGTAGAAAAAATCCATAGTCCTCTAGCCATGTTTTCATTTCTTCAACCCCAATAAAAATTAGAAATCTTGCTCACATCTCTTTAGCAACACCTGCACACAGGTAGTTCGGGGGGCGCACATGCTCACACACATTGGCACCACACACACACACACACACACACACACACACACACAAGAGAGGAGAAAAGAAGAAATTGGGGAAGGGGGAAAGACGATACCACAATTGGTAATGCTGGCTTTAATTCCAAACCAAAGACACCACCTGCATACATTGTACTCTGGGATGCACCATGGCCATCTTCTTCACACATAGGGGCACACACCTCCCTCTTGGCTCAGCTCCATTGGCACACACATTGACGAGCAACCCTCCTCCTTGGATTCCAAACCAATGAAGATCCCTCCTAAAAAAGCTCTCTAGATAGCCCTCCTAAAAAATCAAAAGGGGCCCCTTATTGGGGTGCGTTCCCTATTTTTAGCCATCTTCTTTCCCATTCCTTCTGAACACTTCTCCACCTTATTTACCATTGCATGAGAGAAATTTATTTCAATCCAACTTTCCAAGTTTAGCTTTGCATGGAATGCCTCCTATCTGTGAGCAACGACGCCCAGTGCCATTGGCTACCAAGCATGAGCTGCACATGTCTTCAATATAAAAGCAGGACGGGGCCATGGGTCCTCCCATATGAAACCCCATAAAAGGGGTGGTCAACCACCTCCACAGTCTCCAACATCCACCACAGAGAACCCCCACACCGTCAACACACGGCCGACACCACACCGACAATGCCTGTACAGTGGCAGGCTCGATGGGCACCATCACCATGAGCTCCTTCTTCACCACTTGGATGCCTATGGGGGAGCTCTTATGTGTTATTTGTACCCCATGCCATTAGGATTTCCCCTCGTATATGGGATTATGACATGCCACGTGGTAGCCTGTGGGAGACTCCCCCCTTGGCTGGACATACAACCACCTCATAAAATTTTCAAGGTAATTTTTGCTTAGCACCAAATCTGCTTGACTCCCTTCTCGTGCTCACTTGTCGGATTGGCACTCCACAAAACCCATCAAAATTCCACCTTCTCAGCTTCAACGATCATCATCAGCTCCCTCTTCTAGATTTCTCGTGCCCTCAAACTGTCGATGTCAAAACCATATAAAATAATCTCCTACCATTTTCCAAACATCCGCTCCCAACTTTGACCTTTGGTATCTTTGCACTCTAGACTCCAATTGATGCCCTGTAACTTCTTGTGACCTTCTGATGCCACCTAGTATCATGTCAATACGCTTACCAAGATGACCAAGCTAGCACATAACCGGCCCCTGGAAAAAATTCAATTGCTCATAGCTTGGCCATTTGAACTCCGATTGCCGATCCAAAAGACCAACATGCACCTAAGTTGAGCACTTTAGGCTCATGCACTCACATCCACTTTGACCATTGATCTGCCACTACCCCATTTACCGGGGTTCTATAAACCACTTTTAGATCCAAATTGCCATAAATTGCACTCCATAGCTCCGTTTGAGGACCCGTCTAGATTGGTTTGGATAAGACATCAAGAGCCACCTCAGGCACTTCCATTTTTTCACTTTGAACATTTTGACCATCCACCTTTTCTAGGCACCATAGCAAGACATCTTGGCCCAAAAAACCATATAAAGCATACACATCCGCTACCCTTTGCTTTCCCTTGACCTTCAAATATGCCTTATCACTTTGGCATCCCTTGTGAGCACATATAGCCTTGCATTGCACTCCTCCTAGCATCGACCAACTTTAGCTACACCACTGTAGATGAGTCTAGAGGGGAAAAAGCCTTCCAAGAACTTTAAAAAACGTTCTTGTAAAGAGTAGAGGTTGAAGATGTAGTCACAATCTCCCACTGGTCTTGATAAAGAGACAGCTCGCGGAGCTAGCAAACTTGGTAATTGTTTTTGGCTTTATGCGCAGGGTTCCTGCCAAAGCTGAATTGATTAACTGGCTGTATAGCGCCAATGTATACAATCATAGTGGATGGATGGTGATGGTGCAAAACCTGGCCAAAGGCTTCTTATTTGTGTAGTTTAATGATGAGACAGCAGTGTCCAAAATCCTAGTCAAGAGTCCACTCTTCTTCTCAACAGGGTGCTAGTATGTGTGCTCCCATGGGACCCCTTGTTTGAATCCACTGCCTTCATTGACATGTTCCCAGTGTGGGTTGAGTTTGTAAACTTTATGATGTGGTTGAGGAACAATTTGAGAGATTTGGCAGCATCCCTTGGTACAACACTTTTGTGCCAATTGGAAGAGCCATTGGGTTTGCATCAAATAAGGTGTGCATTTTGTGGGATCTTAAAAAACCCCAGGCCAAGAACTTAGTGGTGAATGTGGGGGCCAGACTGAAGGTATTCCATTGAATTTTGACACCTTTTTTGGTACATGTTTGAAGTGCAACAAATTTGGACACTTTGCAACGGCTGGTCTCTTGTCCTTGATTGTGGCTATAGATTCCAATGAAGGGAAAACGGAGAAACCGCAAACTCTCAGGTAGCAACTGGTACAAAGGCTTCACCACAGAAGGATGTTGAAGTTGTAGGGAAAGGGAACTCTAAGGAGACTCTAGCTTCCAAGGAGAGTGATGCATGGTTTTTAGGACCCCTTCTGAAGATGCAATAAAGGCACAGTCAGTTGTTGGGGAGATGAGGATACTCTAGTCCAAGGGATCTCGAAAGAGAAGAAACATCTACTTCACAAGCACCAAAGAGTAAAAAGTGCCATGGACAGAAGATACGTGGGAACGAGCTCTTATGCATGCCTACAACCTATATCTTACAGAATAGCCCATTCTAGGTGTGAATTTCCAGTGAAATTTACACGAGGATGTTCGTGTGGACTCACAGCACAGCATACTCCGTTTTCACTTTTTTACCGACAGTAAATATTTTTTACCTACAATAAATATTTTTCACCTACATGGTAAATAAAAATCACGTTTTACCTACAGTAACTTTTTTTTACCCATGGTAAATATTTTTTACTGCACCATAAGTATTTGGTAGGTAACAGTTCACTGTTACTAGAAGCAGTGATTGGGCATCAACAATGCAGTTACAGGAGGAGAAAAGGGGAAAATCTTATGGTAAAGGTGAGTCAACAAGGATAAAGACTTTTGAGTTGAAAAGAGACATGCTGATTTTTTCAAAGAACACATGTCAAAAGAAGCCATGGTTGAGGATTTTTTGAGAATTTGATATTCAAGAGGACCCAGCAGGTCCCCCCCTGACATGTGCAGAACCTCCAGTTTCAACAACCACCTTACCTGCTCTTAAATGCTGGTCAAGGCCTTATCCCCATGTGTCACAATCAAAAAAATCAGCATTTATCCTCCCCTCTCACATCACTCTAGAGAATATCTTGATGGTGACATATCAGGTGACCTCAATCTGTTGACCACCCTAAGCAAAAAGTAACCCCAATCAGCGGATTTAAGCATGTTTATCCCTAATCCTAAACCCTCTCAGAAACCTATATAAGGAGGCATTCTCTCACTCAAAAACCAACACTTCACTCACTTCACCAAGCAATGAAGCTATGACGACATTGCTCACAACGAGGAGCTATGGATGGAGCTCTACTCTCTCTCCCTCTCTCTCTCTCCCTCTAGTATGCTACCTTACTAACCCTAAAACCTAAATAAGGAGTCTTCTCTCATGCTCCATGGACACCATCCTCGCCATCATTCTCTAAGGTGTTGATGTGTTGCTAGTAGGATCATACCTACTTGCTGGGTTGATTGTTTTTGACAAGGGATTATGCCATCCTTGGCTTGCTTCTCTATATCCTTGTTATGTATGATCAGATGCCGTTGTATTGTTAAGCTGATGTCTTGTGTCTATATATGCTACATAAGGTCCCTAAGCTTTGTTTCTATGTGTTTTGCCATATGTTTTGACGCCATCATAATGCCAGAAGTCTCACTTGCCTATGTGCACTATGTGTGAGGTCCCTAAACCTCTTAATTTAGGTTGGTGCCCCCTTTGTTTTGTTCTTTGCTTGTTTGCATGAGGCGTGGTTTGTGGAGTGTGCACGAGTACAGAGGCCACCCGATTGCACTGCTCTTTTTCCCGCTATCATTTTGGTGCCCCCACGGAGGAGGGCTACATAGACCTTCAGTCCACAAGCAATGAAGATGTGCAATCTACAACATGGACGAATGGCGTGAGGAGTTTGCAAATTGGAGAACAGAAGAGGAGGAGGCTTTAGAGGCCTTAAAAGCTTTCATCGAGGTCTTGTTACCAGGTTGCAGTGTCATTGAAATTCAAGAAGTAAGTTCTTCTACATGCCTTGTTCGTGATCGTCGCCAACGGAGGAGAGTAAGAAGAAGAGCTTGATATACCTCTCCTCTCAACCTATGAGTGCTCCAGAAACCTCCAACGCACACGAGCTTGAAATATTCTACATCAACATACACAAAGGTACTGTGACACAAATTAAGGGAAGAGAAAGCATCACCAGACCTCTCTTTCTTGAGGAGCCGGCTAAGAGGAGGAAGATCACCTCTACACCTAAGTGGCCCAAGGCCGCAGCGCGTGCTCAAGCGTAAGGTAACATTTGGCTTAATCTCATTAATAAGGGATTATATGACCACTACAGGCAAGAAAAAGGCTAGTGAGCAACCAACTTCAACCTCCAACTTGCAACCACGACTCTTACCCCTAAATCCTCCTGAAGCAAAGAGGCAAAGGCTTGCCTACAAGATTGTCGCCCGTCTGCGAGTGCTCCCAGTGCACTTTGTGAATCCAGACACCACCAATCCCAAGCCAACCTTCTGTCCGCGTGAAGATCACTTTGAATATTGTCCAAAGTGCTTTGGAGACCGGGTGAAAAGCCTCCCTGCCCTACCTTTGCTGCTAATTTTCAAGAAGTTATCTCAATCTAAGGAAACTATCTTAGTTGATGATGTGCTGCACATTAATGGTGTCACTTTCATTCGTCATGCTGATTATGGTAATAGCATCCAATTGTTGCTTGCTAAAAGGCTTAGCATTGTACAAAGTGTTGCCATCATGCCTTACGTCTTCACAGATGCATCAGGAAGAGTCGAAGTGATCCGAGGTGCTGACCTTCTGTGGCTAATCAGGCTCATTGGTCCCAAGGTGGTGCAACTAAGCTAGGCTCTTGTGTGTAAGTATGGATGCCAATAATGAGAATGATGATCCCCGCATGTTTCCTTTCCATTTTGTGCGTCATATCCGTGTGAATATTTGTATTGATAGAAAAATCTTTTATCAGCAAAGAATAGCCCTGTTGTTTGGAGCCGAGAGACTTGGGGAAATCTTGCGCTCTCCTCATCCTGTCATTCTACCCTTACTAGACTATTACCATTCCTTTGATGTGTCGATCTTCATCCTATTTTGAGCTAAGTTGTGCTAAAGCTCCAAATTGTAATTACCATACTCTATTTTAAAATAAATTGGAGCTGTTTGTGTAATTGTTTACTCTCTCACTTATGGCCTTCCCTAATTTTTATGGTAAGCCTGGGGAGGTTGCTCCAGACTTTTTGGATAATTTGGAAATGGCCTTTCTGGTATCGGGAAGGGATGACGAAGCTACTAAGTTAAGGGACTTTCCTTTGGTCTTGAGGGAAGGTGCAAAATTATGGTATCAAACTTTGGCACCTGAAGAAAGAAGAGACTGGGACTCCTTAAAGATGGCCTTCATCGAAGAATTTCGCCGCCATGAGCCTCCAGAGGAGATATGGAGACAGCTCTTAGAGCTACGCCAAACATCACCCAATGACTATAGAAGCTATGAAGGAAAGTTTTCCAACCTGTGGGAGAAATGGTGTGCATCACTAGGTGAAGGAGAAAGGGCGCCAGAATGCCTAAAGAAGGACTGTTTCCTGGCAGGGCTTTACCCCTTCCTTCGAGAAAAGGTAAAAGGTAAATTCCCAGATACCTTTGATAAAGCTATGACTTATGCAAGGGAGAAGGATAGGAAGTTAAAATTCCAAGCTCAACTACAAGGGGGAATGGAGCCTCCACCGCTAGCTCAACCTACAGCAAGGGTAGTAGCAGGGACAGGAGCAACAGACCAAGAGTCCTCTCAACAAGAATTACTTCAACAAATCACCAATCAACTAGAGAGCCTGCCCATCAATCTGGTTCAAGGTGTAAGGGCTCCCCAGCCAGGAAATGAACGAAATAGACAAGAAGGACAAAGGCAAGCACGTGAGTACATTTGCTACAACTGTGGAGAGGTAGGTCACGGCATGTATTATTGCCCCCATCCACGACGCTATCAAGGAAATGGTAATCAAAGACGGCCTCCTCGCCAGCAAGTCACTCCTCCTCGAGCTAGGCCACTAAACGGACAAAATGCACACGTGGCTCCACCAATCCAAATATTGAGACCCCCTCCTCCACCACCACAAGCACCAGCAGAGATCCCTCCACTACCATCGGGAGGGGAGGACAGGGCTGTCTCTGTCATAAGTCTTGACAATGGTAAGGATAAAGGGAAAGAAAAAATGGAGGAAGCTGTTGCCATGCCAATAAAGAGAGTTAGGAGACAAAGAACTGATGAAATGCAAGCTTCAGAGCCGGATAAAGGGAATGAGGGTTCCTCCCAAGTGATAGGAGACAAGAAAAGGAAGAGTAGGTCAAGGAGGCACATAGGAGTAGAAGACTTTCCACTTGGGGTAGGATCCATACCTTACGACCTGGTAGCAGATGTGAGTAAGCAAGGACCAAAGATTTCATGGCAGCAACTCCTCCACCTTTCCCCAAAGATGCGTAGAACCTGGTCTAAGATGGTCAGCACCAGGAGGGCTAAGGCAAAGTCAGTTGGGTCTATTAGTGCAAGAGGCATGAAGGATATCGTGCCAGTCATTGATGCAGAGATTAAGAGTCAGCGAGTCTCCAATGTGTACGTAGATGGTGGAGCCGAGATTTGTGTTATGACAGAGAATTAATGCACAGGTTGGGTTTGGAAGTAAACGAACAAACTTCCTTACAAGCTAAGATGGCAAATAATGTAAGGGTGGCTTGTGTGGGAAAGGTTAATGGAGTGAAGGTTTCAGCTTTTGGTGTGGCAATCTCAATTGATGCTTATGTGATCCCAACTAAGGGGGAGGGCTATCCGCTAATCCTTGGAAGACCTTGGCTTATGGCTATGAAAGCTAGGCAAGATTGGGAGACAGGTTCCCTTGAGTTGCGACCAAATCATAAGGTAGGTGGCAAGCAACAAAAAATTGTGTATGACATGAAGCAGGGTAGACAACAAGACCTAGAGATGGAGACTTCTATGGATGAATGGAGCACAAGCAGCTGCTCTTCATCTGAGGATGAGTCATCTGATAAGGATGCTAGCTCTTTGGAAGTCATGGGTATAATACTGTGAAACCCAGAAGGAGAAGGTGGTCAAGACTCTCTAAACAAGGAAGAAGCCACAGGCTTAGAGGAGATGCTAGCTAAGGACCTACTAGAAGAAGAGAGAGAACCCTATTTGCAGGTACTAAAGAAGCATGCTAGCCTCTTTATAACTGATTACGAGCACATTAAAGGAGTGACGGTAACCCAACACCATATCCAATTAAAGGAAGGTGCCATCAACCTTGTTGGTGATGAGGTATTTGCACAGGTTGAAGCTCTAGTAGGTCATGTTTCTGAGTATAAAGAGATGGTTGTGGAGACGTTTACAGAGGGTTTGGATACAGGTTTGAAAAGTGATCAGGTTTGCTTGGCTATGCAGCAAGTGGAGGCAAATGGCAGGGTCTTGCTATGTTATGTGATGCTATGGATACATGTGTTATTGGAGGTTGCTTTACATATATTTTTGTGTCAATGGCGAGGTTTTTTTGAAGTGGACTATACCATGGAGGGTTCTGTAGCAGATGGTAGGATAGCTGCTTATGATTGAGGTTTCTCAAGTGATGGCAAGTATGCTTATAGTGGACACGAAGGATTATGGATGCAGGGTGACGAAGCTCCGTGCTATAAAGAGCTGGAAGGGTGGCCTGTCTATTGGCCTACAAGTGCAAAGGAAGGCTTGGATATACATGTTTTACAGGTTGATGGCAATGAGCAATGCTTTACTTTTGATCCAGGTGGATTCTACACCATGCGTGGGGGAGCTTTGAGCTTTCCATTTGACCCTGGAGGGTGATGCAGTAGCAAATGCTTTTTTCTCTATCTCTATCCTATCTATATAGCCACTATACTATCATTTTTCTTATACAGTCTATAGCTCTATGTTATATAATTCTCTCTATGCAGTCATCTTTTACCTAAATAATACTATGGTTGAGCATGAATGCTCAACGAGGGGTTGGGCAAAAGAAAAAAAAAAAAAGGAAAAAAAGAGAAGAAAAAATGAAAAAAAGAGAATGCTACCAGTGAAAGCGGATATTGACAATGGATGGGGTATGGCTTTCAAGGGTCTAGGAGACCAGTTGTTAGTCATGGATGGATACAATTATTCATCAGAAAGGACTAAACAGGGTGCATCAGCCAAGAAAGCAGTAACATGGCAAATTCAATTGGTACCAGGTGGGTAAGTATTCAAGAGAACCCTATTGTAGCACAACCTAAAGCTAGAGGCATCAAATACCTCTAGCTTAAGGGGGAGGGCTATATGATGCATGGTTTTTAGGACCCCTTCTGAAGATGCAATAAAGGCATAGTCAGTTGTTGGGGAGATGAGGATACTCTAGTCCAAGGGATCTCGAAAGAGAAGAAAACTCTACTTCACAAGCACCAAAGAGTAAAAAGTGCCATGGACAGAAGATACGTGGGAACGAGCTCTTATGCATGCCTACAACCTATATCTTACAGAATAGCCCATTCTAGGTGTGAATTTCTAGTGAAATTTACACGAGGATGTTCGTGTGGACTCACAGCACAGCATACTCCGTTTTCACTTTTTTACCGACAGTAAATATTTTTTACCTACAGTAAATATTTTTCACCTACATGGTAAATAAAAATCACTTTTTACCTACATTAACTTTTTTTACCCATGGTAAATATTTTTTACTGCACCATAAGTATTTGGTAGGTAACAGTTCACTGTTACTAGAAGTAGTGATTGGGCATCAACGATGCAGTTACAGGAGGAGAAAAGGGAAAAATCTTATGGTAAAGGTGAGTCAACAAGGATAAAGACTTTTGAGTTGAAAAGAGACATGCTGATTTTTTCAAAGAACACATGTCAAAAGAAGCCATGGTTGAGGATTTTTTGAGAATTTGATATTCAGGAGGACCCAGCAGGTCCCCCTCTGACATGTGCAGAACCTCTGGTTTCAACAGCCACCTTACTTGCTCTTAAATGCTGGTCAAGGCCTTATCCCCATGTGTCACAATCAAAAAAATCAGCATTTATCCTCCCCTCTCAAATCACTCTAGAGAATATCTTGATGGTGACATATCAGGTGACCTCAATCTGTTGACCACCCTAAGCAAAAAGTAACCCCAATCAGCGGATTTAAGCATGTTTATCCCTAATCCTAAACCCTCTCAGAAACCTATATAAGGAGGCCTTCTCTCACTCAAAAACCAACACTTCACCCACTTCACCAAGCAATGAAGCTATGACGACATTGCTCACAACGAGGAGCTATGGATGGAGCTCTACTCTCTCTCCCTCTCTCTCTCTCTCCCTCTAGTATGCTACATTACTAGCCCTAAAACCTAAATAAGGAGTCTTCTCTCATGCTCCATGGCCACCATCCTCGCCATCATTCTCTAAGGTGTTGATGTGTTGCTAGTAGGATCATACCTACTTGCTGGGTTGATTGTTTTTGACAAGGGATTATGCCATCCTTGGCTTGCTTCTCTATATCCTTTTTATGTATGATCAGATGCCGTTGTATTGTTAAGCTGATGTCTTGTGTATATATATGCTACATAAGGTCCCTAAGCTTCGTTTCTATGTGTTTTGCCATATTTTTTGATGCCATCATAATGCCAGAAGTCTCACTTGCCTATGTGCACTATGTGTGAGGTCCCTAAACCTCTTAATTTAGGGTGGTGCCCCCTTTGTTTTGTTCTTTGCTTGTTTGCATGAGGCGTGGTTTGTAGAGTGTGCACGAGTACAGAGGCCACCCGATTGCACTGCTCTTTTTCCCGCTATCAGAGAGCATTGTGAAGCTCTTCCAAGCCAAGAATAGAAGTAGAAAAGCCACCCAAAGGTACCGTTTCTTATTCACAGCCCATCCAAAATCTTCAACTCCAATGGTAAAAAAGATTGTGTTAGCACCTTCATTGAGTAATAAAGAAGATGGTTGGCAGCAGATATCCAACATATCATGTAAGTGGCTACTAAGAGCGGCCCCACTGGACCCTTTCAAAACCCCATCCTCTACAACAACTTGTTTGAGGTGTTGCAAGATGCCAATCCTGCGAATCTTATGACAAATAATTTGACAAGCTCCAAGATTGGGAGTATTTTTATGGAGGATGACCACTTGAAAGAGAACATTGAGGAAGAATTCCTTGAGGTGGAGAAATATGTACCCTTATCTCAATGATGGAAGATATTGTCTTTCAATTTTGGAAAGTGAAAGTGTTGAAAACCCAAAAAAGTGCACCCTCTTCTGGGAGGAAGGTAAGAGGTTTAAGGAAGTTAACTTCTGGGCTATCTAGGAAAATCATCTAGATTCCCGCAATAGCAAAAGAAAGCAAGCTCTGGGGAAGAAGTTAGTGTTCTATGGAGAGGGAGTGGATGGGTATAGTGGCACCTTCTTTGTTGTGGATAGGGACCTAGAGTGAGAAGTGATCATGAATCATCCCTCTGGGAGAGTCCTAGGAGTGAGAGTCAAATGGGCAGATCAGCCACTCACAATAATCAGGATATATGGCCTTTGCAATGCTAAGGATAGAGCCAAGCTGTGGATACACCTCATAGATACCCAAATTGAAGGGAAGTGGCTCCTGCTATGGGACTTCAATATGGTTGAAAATATGAAGGATATAACAGACTCCTTGAGTCTATTGGCTTGTTCAAAAAACTCTAAATGACTAAGCCTCTACAATAAATGGGCTCTGATGGACTTGTGGGACATTGACCCATTGAATAGCATGCCGGGCTTCACATATGTCAGCCTACACTATGCCACATGACCTCCCGACTGGACAGATGCTATTGTTTTCACAATACCACTTGGATTCCATTGCTCATCAAAATGAAGGTGGTAACAACACAAAACTTGCCAGATCACTTGCCACTCGTCATTAAATTTAGCAAAGCCAAAGGGGAGGGAAGTTTCCCCAAAGGGACTAAGAAGCTACTAGTCACAGGAGGGGAACATTTGTTCCAAGACACAATGTTCCAAAGCCTAACCAAAAAAGTTGTATGTAAGCTTAATAAAGATGTTGATCTCAAAACCTCTAAAGCTTGGGAGATCTTTATCAAGAGTATTCAAAAAGCGGTCAAAAGCATGGGCCCCAAAATGAAAAAGTACCGAGATGAGTGTATGAAGCAACTCGAGGGGAAAGCGGCTCTGTTGACAAAAAAGAAATGCTGGGGTCGACTTTCAAAGAAAATCACAGCATACCATCATCTCGAGGAGGTCAGGAGGGCTAGAATACGCTCTAGAGAGACCTTCCTTCAGCCTGAGGCCTCCAATCAAGCACACTTTATAAGGCCATGTAAATCAACAGGAGTATTCTCAACTAATGCATTGGTGCCCCATCTCTATGATGTTTGTGGCATACAAAATCATTGCAAAAGCTATCACCCTCAGGATCTCCCCATAGCTTGATAAAGCCATATCCCCCCATCATCATGGATATATAAAGGCATGTCAATCTATGACAATATTTTGGCAGCAATGGTTCACATTGAGTATGCTTCCATCACTAAGCAAGAGTGCATTCTACTGTAGCTTGACCTAAACAAGGCCTATGATAGGATTATGTGGTCATTCATAGAAGATGTCATGAAATTGTTGGGCTTTGGGTCTCAGCTTTGTAGACTCTTCCATACTCTGGGAACTGGTAGTCACTCTTAGATTCTACTCAATGATAGGAGTGTGGGCTCTTCCAAAGTCAAAGATCTATCAAACAAGGATGCCCTCTTGCCCCCTTGTTGTTCGCCATTGGCTCGCACCCTCTAGTTACTATGCTCAAAGATTGTGCTGCAAGAGGGGAGACTCAAGGGTTGGCCTTGCCTGGCAACAACTAGCTCCTTGCAAAGTTATACACGGATGACTCACTCCTCTTCTTAAAAGCTTGCCCCTAATTTACCTGGAAGGCTCTTGAGATTGTGCAGACTTTTGTCGAAGTGCAAAATTAAAAAATCAAGGCTAGTCTCTTTTTTTTAGAACAACTCATTCAACCCATATTTTTGGACAAGAGAGATTGTCTCAAAAGGTAAGATTTTTTGTCATCTAGGAGCCCCCTTGGGGGTGGGCATAACGCATATACTAGCATTAAAGTGGGTCTTAGAAAAGGTCAAGAGAAAAATGAGAATGTGGGAGTATGTGCTTCTTCCCTTCCCTAGCCATGCCAAAGTGATCAACTCCTTCATGATCCCTTACATTGCCTTTAGTAGCCCTCTCCTCAAAATAGCCAAATGTAAATGGAAAGAGTTCTTGAAACCGATTAAAATGTTTTTATGGAAAAATAACACCAAAGCTGTGATGCCTTGGCAATGGGTAAAATGGGACGAAGTCGTTAGACTAGTGGAACAAGGTGGTGTAGGGATCCTCAACCCTACCTTTCATGCAAAGGCCCTCTGTGCCAAGTTTGTGGTCTCGATTGTGCAACAAGACCAGGCATGGGCTATCATGACCTACGATATGATGGACCAGGCAAAGCTCTACTCAAAAGGGGGGTGGTGGAAAGGGTTTGAGGTTCATGACAAATTACTAGCCCCTTCATGGACCATCCTAAGACTAGGCGGCACAACGGGTGAGCTGGTGCGCAAGTGCAACAGAGAAACTCGAGGATTTAGAGTGGAGGAAGAACCAGATACTTCCAAAACTCCATAACATTCTAGTCCCCTTGGCTCTCCAAAGCCGCTGGCAAACTTTTGACTGGAGAGAGATTGTTAGAAAGGTGAATAACAAAGGACTCCATCATGTGACCCACCTGTGGGACATCATTAGTCTGAACTACAAAGAGGTAGACCTTGTCACTGCCCAGTTCCACCTTAATGGCACGTAGAGATTGCTGATCCAATAGAGCTTTGGAAAGGCCGAGCAATCTCTTAATGCCTCTAAGCGTATCCATTTTTGAGTGGAAAGCCTGACGATGGCCACAAAGTTTCTTCAAACCACACACCAAGGGCATATACCTAGCACTTATGCACAAGGCAAATTGGTTCGCCCCTCTCAACAAACAGTGGGTTAAGCAATGTCCGGAGGCTTGGTGGTTGGCATCTACAAAGAACACATGGAACCCTCAGTTACCTTTGTTAGTGAAGATTTTTCTATGGAAGGTGTTATGGGGGGGCCTACCAACATGCGACAAGATCTTAGCCCGAGGTATCGGCTTTGATAGGTTCTCAAGCTGCAACACGGTTAGGGAGGACCTGCCCCACTTATTCGTGGAGTGGATGGGGATTAGAGACCTAGCAGATAAGGTGTGCAAATGGATCCAAAGGACTTGGAAGATAGGGTTTTGCAAGAATGATTTGCTCCTTGGAGGGAAAGGGATGAAAAGCCAAGCGCTTCTGATGTGCACTCAAGTTGTTAGATTCTTCTTCTTCCACCATATCTGGAAGGCCACGAATGGTTGACTGTTTGCCTAGGATCTCTCGGTAGCCAACTACTCCGAGATTATCCAAGAAAGCAGCAAAACTATTATTGGGATTGGTAAAAGCAAGATCTCAGACGAGTGGAATAGGGTAACTTTCACAGTCTGGTCTATGACAATTTGATGTATGCGAGGTTGGGGCTCCTTGTGAAAAGCTTGATCATTGGTTTCCTTCGGAATGGATGTGACCATGGATCGAATTGAGCATGGTGCTACTGTAATGGTTTTCTCTTATTAATATAACCTCTCACATATTGTGAGATTTGCAAAAAAAAAATAAAAAAATATGTTGGGAGTGATTCATGTTTTTTGAGTGTGAGTGATTTATGCATTGGTTGGTATATCTAATGGTGGGTGTCATTGAACCTATGTGGTATGCTTATGTGGATAGTAATGCTATAAGTAATTCTTATTGGCATTGGTTGGTATATCTAATGGTGGGTGCCATTGAACCTATGTGGTATGCTTATGTGGATAGTAATGCTTTCAAGTAATATATATTGACCAAAACCAAAAAATTACATACTAGGTCATGGTCAAAACCATGTAGGGGAGCTACCCACAAACTATGAACTTCACTCACCATTGTGATTTTGGGGGAAAAAAAAAGTTATGCTTATAAGTAATTCTTAGTTGGATGTAGCTGGTGGCGTGTTCCCACTTTCGAATGTTTACATGCTTATTTTCAACAATCACAAGCCCTAGCAATGGGATACCCAGTTCAAATACAATCTACAAGGATGAGTTTTGTACTGCATTCTAGCATAAGCTCTCTTGCAATTGGTCCCACAAGGAGTTGTGCAATATAGACCCCTATGTGTCTCCCCCCCCCCCCCCCCCCCCCCCCCCCCCCCCCCCCCCTTTCTTCTCTCTCTCTCTCACATTGTGAATCAAGGTCTTTTTTATTTAAAGACCTTTAGTATAAAACGTCTCAAATCAGCAATATTGTAATAGAAGTTGGGATGTGTAACACTAGGATTATAAATAATAAGGATATGTTTTTGGTTTTCCCCTATGTATTGAGTACAGGCTAGGTGTTCATGAGTACTTGTCCGATAGCTCCATTGATGTCTCCTTCGGAGTGAGAGTTCAAGCACAGTTGTAGCTCTTTGAGTTCACGAAAACCCGAGAGGAAGTGCGATATGTTTGATTGTCATTGCATATGTGTCACCTCCAAATAAAACAAAACACAATACATGTTAGAAAAAATCATTAAATGCAATTCACACGATATTATTCCAAAGTATCAAAGTGTTAAAGTATACTTTTGACCTTCAAAAGCTCTTTGAAGGTCAAAGGCTAAGGGCCTTGGTGAGCTTTTTGTTGAAAGCTTTCTCGTTACTATCACCATCAACGTGCAAAAGAGTAGCCATTCAAAGTGTAGCCTTGAGAGATCCTCCTTTGCAAGTTGAGGGCTCGTGAAGATTACACGTGCATTCCTTATGCTTTTCACTAAAGGAAAAGCCTTTTGTGCCTTTTAGAATCTCTTTATAGAAGGCTTTCTTCAAAAAAGCTTACAAGTCTTGTGAGAGGGGTAGAGTCTTTTGAGGCCGTTTTGAGCAATCCAGCTTATGCATGTGAAAATCAGTTCGATGTCAGTGGTTTTGCTTGTCTCTTCAAGTTAACCACTCACTCACTCACACTCTTTCACTCTTCATACAAATACACTCACTCACTCACACTCTCAAATCAAGCTCACTAAGCTCCCATTGCAACCCTGTCTACTCATCATTTTTGGCTAAGTTAACATCACATTCCTACACATTACTCTATACTATTTCTTGTCTACCTTAATTGATTTCAACAAAAATCACAATGCCCAATTTACTCATCATCAATATAGTGCTAATTATAGCATCCATTTCCTCTACCTTTTGTCAGTCACTCTCACATGTAGAAGGTACGATTGCGCGCACACGAGAGAGAGAGAGAGAGAGAGAGAGAGAGAGAGAGAGAGAGAGAGATCTCATTCTTATACTTCCATATTGATCTATTACTATGCTATGATTCTTGCAGGTAATGGGCAATTTGGGAACCAACTTGGTCCTAGGCACTATTCAACGTCTAGAAGGAATGGATATAAGGTACAACATTCAAATTTGTTGATCCTTATGCTAAACTTGTCGCTTATTCTAGCAAATGTATGCACAAGAGTATTAATGAGCCACTCATCCTATTTTGTTCAACATAAAACTAAGATCATTGTTTTAAATAAATGTGCACATGGATTAAGAAAAAACTCCTCCCTTACATTATCCATAGCTTACTCAACTTGGTTACTCTTACTCTCCTATTTCATAAAACATGTGCAAAGCGAGAAAAAATATATTGTCGAAATTGCCTCCACCCCAACCACATAAGTAGTTTGGTAAATCTGCTCACTAAGCAAATTATGAGTCCTCATTACATGTTTACAAGACAATTTGCTTGTGATGGCCAAAATGTGGCATATGCATGACGCTTGCAAATTAAAAAGGTTGGAAGGACATGTATCATCATCATTTACTCTAGAGGAGCTAATGGTATGCTTGCAAAAAATTGGGGATTCGTATATTTTTAACCTTCTAAAATTGCAAAATCTCGGTTAGATTTCAAGCTTGCCTTGAAAAAAACCGAAAAAATTTACAAGTTTTAGTGCAAATATCGACAAATGCTTCAAATTTTGACTAAAAAGCTATAAGAGTTTTAATGGTGTCCTTATTTCTTTAGTTAGGAAAAATGTTTTTGGCAAGCCTTGCTGGTGGTTTTCATTTTAAATTTTATGGACGTCATGATTGGCATCAATCTTAGCCGACTATCGACTAAGAATATAAACTTCCCTATGAAGCTACAAATTCAACAAGGGATGTAGGCTCTCCCATTTTGGTGATTATGTATGTTTATGTACTTGTTTATTGCCAAGCTTTGTGTGCACGTGCTATTCTCTTTTATTCATATTTAATGTCTAGATGTATTTGCATGCCTCCTGTATGCTTTGGTTTGGGGGGGGGGGGGGGTTGGGGCGGTCACTACATAGAGATCTTGTATAGCACGTGCGTTCAAGAGGTATTTATAAAACCCACTATTCTACATTTTTCAAGGTATATAGAGATCCCTTATTTACTACCTTTCCTTTTTAAAAAAGACACCCGTAGTGTACCAAAATTTTCACTTTTTTAATTAAAAATACCCTTCTATATGCATATGTTATGTAAGTTTATAAGAAAAATTAACCCCTTCTGTTGGACTCACATGCTATTCTACATATTTTTTAGTGAACCCCCCGAGGTTGATAGCTCAATAGGTAAGATACTTGAATGGTGTCCTCAAGATTGAGGATGGAAGAAGCACAATTGACGCTATCTAGCGATCGGGGAGGAAGTTTAGTGTGCATGCTTTGTGACCATATGCATGCTCTCTCCTACAATAAAAAGCAACTTCAAATCTTGATTTTTCCTATCATGTTAACAATGACAAAGACAAAGGAAATGCTAAAGTTGGCAGGAACTTTAGTGCATTGTACACTCTCCTTTGGTTGAGCTATTCGTAGAATGCTTGGATTATTTGTAGTTTTTCATACAAATAGAGTTCAATAATATGGAGTTAAAAGTTCTCAGAGAGTTCTCATCGATGATTTTTTTATGTAGGATGGTGAAGTATCAGGAAATTATAGAAGATTTTTACTCGAAGGTGTGAGACAACACCATGCTCAAACACATTATGTACAAGTAAATCATTTTCAAGATGCACACCTTATTAAGTCTATGGCTATGATACAACCGCCATCATGGGGAGAGGATAATTTTTTGCCCGCATCATCAGAAGGCCATGGTCCTAAAAGAGCATCAACACCACCAACTCGGTCTACTGAACAACCTCAAACTTTCAAAATTTCCATGTATAAGATCTCTAGCTTACATCAATTTCAATTAATGGAGGTTGAAAACCCAAAAACTACAAGTCCTTCACCCTATGAGAGTCAATTACTCAAAGATCAATCTGGTTTTGGCTTTCATGTGGACTACCAAGTAAGGCAAACACACCCTCCAAGCAACAACTAGTATAGAGCATGTTGCATAGAAGGTCTTTGCCAATTATATACTCACATCAACCAAACAAGTGATTGTCACTACTAACTACCCTTCTTGCATTCCCTATTTAAGAGGAGGCTAGGAATAGGTCAATGTCTAGTTCTTAATTAAAGAGGGCATGAGTGCCTCTGGAATTTGCCTCCAAGAAGGGAGGAAGTTTTGTTAGAAGCAGTCATATGTACAGATCAAGCCATGACAAAGCAATTTCTTTCTAAAATTTTGACCTATCAAGCCTGCATACTTTTGTGTCATCACTTAAAAAACAGGAAAAGCTATGAAAAAATTGATTAGAAACGATGTCAAAACTTGAAAGTAAGGCAAATGGCCACAAAAATTATGGTGAGGTTTCAACAACATCAAAAATAATGCTAAACATGATGGCAAGGCCAAAATGGCCAACAAGCATAAATAGGTGATGGGATGTCTGATTCACAAAATTTTCAACCCCCGTAGGTCTTCTTACAACATTGCATTTGGTACTAATCCTACCTGACACTATATGTAGCTTTTATGTTTGGCCATCAACAAAAGAGAGA
Organism: Adiantum capillus-veneris; assembly: GCF_014529385.1. NCBI lineage: Eukaryota > Viridiplantae > Streptophyta > Polypodiopsida > Polypodiales > Pteridaceae > Adiantum > Adiantum capillus-veneris. The sequence continues at coordinate 289,945 of NC_140959.1, forward strand.
AGGATGGAAGAGCAAGAATCAGTCGGTAATGAAGGCCTTGCCATAGAAATTTGTTGATGCGGTATTGCGTTGATGTACTGTTGTAAATTAGAAACCTTGTGTTTGCATATAGTAGACGGTATTGTAGATAAACACAAAAATAAATTGGACTACTAACCCGGTCATCGAGTAAGCGCCTTGATCGAGTGTCCAAGAAGAGAAACCTATTTTGTCAAGCTAAATGTAAACCATGTGACTAATCTATCATCATCTCTTTTGCAACTTTTTTCATCAAATCGACACCATGTTCACTTCTGTTTTCATGTCTACCATCACCAATGCTTTTGTGTTGTTCCTTGTCTCATGCTCAAGCTTCTTTTGCAGATATTTGCTTCTCCCTTTGTCATCACACACCGAAAGCCACGAAATATTGAATTTGAATGGTCTCTTTTCTGTTTCTATACTGGTGAGAAGACTTTAGGAAGCTAACTTCATTCTCTTCGAGGCTTTTTCCAAGCGTATTTTAGTATTCCATTGTATTCATCCCTACAATCATCATGCTCTCTCCAAGTGCAAAACTCATTTGAAATCGAGTATGAGTCATGCTTGGTTGTATAAGGTAGAGAACGTTGCTTTTGTTGCATCATGTAAGGAGTCAAAGAGTGAAACTACATATGATAAAATCATGCACTTCACACATGTGTCATACAAAATTATGGTAGAGAATCGTAATTGTGTCTCCCCAAAAATTATAATAAATGGAAGTTGTGCCCTACCTCATAGTCTAATTGTGTTGTCCAAGAAAACTCATAGTCATGGAGGTTTGGGTGGAAATTAAAAACTGTTGTAGTACTATTATCGATGTGGATCCATGCTTGCCTCTTCAAAACATCCACTACCATGAATATATAAGCTTGATGTGGCACACCGGTAAGGGTTAAAACACATACAATAGACTTATGTAAATAAATTTTTTGAAAAGGAAGTATCATAGCCAACACAAAACTCGATGTTAAAATCAATAGGCTAAGCAGCTCATTCCAAATGTAAAAGCTAGTGTAAGTAATGTGTGTGTGTGTGTGTGTGTAGCTGTTTAAATCTTAAGTAATAAGACATAATTGAATTTTCACATTCAAAAGAAAGTTGGCCAAGGAATAAATGAGCTGATATGTACAAAAATAACTCAGTATTAGAATTATTTAGGTACAATGATTGTAGGAAAGAGATCCTCTTTCAGTAAAACTAGAAATAGGAGAACTTCCTGGTTCCTCAGTGAGTAATTCATTACAAAAAGGTTGCTTGCCAAAGAAAAGAAAGCCATCCAAGATAAGATAGAGTCCTTACCTGCATCCATCCAAACAAGACAACAATTCTGTGAGCCTTGGATGTGTTTTACAGGTATCAATGGACTATATCAGTTGTTATCCATGTCCATCTTATAGGTTTTAATTACTTTAGACAAGCTAGTTTATTCATTTAGTATGTTAGCAGTCTTTCATATTCCTTTTTAAACTATGGTAGAATCCATCAAGGGTAACACCAAGAGCCACCGCTCAATGACTATGTATAAAGAAGCAACCATATACTTACCTTCTTCAATCAGTAGAACCCATGGTATCAAAGGTACTTTTTTTTACCAAAAAGATGCGAGATCTGACATTTTTTTTGTTTAACCAGAGCTTATAGATGCTGGTGGTGATTACCTTGTTTTTTTCAACCAATAAGACAAAAATGTAACTAGTTTAGGAGAGTAGAAAAAAAACTTTATCATTTTCTTGCCAAAAGCTTGGAAGCTATACCCAAGCCAAAATATCCACTTACCTTCTTTATCCAAAGAGTCATTATCGATTATCTCGAACAGTAGTGACTGGCCATACCAACCATAGTCTATTTCAAAATTTTAGAAGAATGAGCTGCTATATACTTACCTTCGAAAAGATGCTAGGTTATTCCGATATGCAATGTCCGGCCTATGAGTTCCCAAATATGTAAAGCAACCAGTTAATCACAGAAGAAAGAAAGAACCCACTGATTTCGAGAACTGTCAGATAGAAAAAACCAGTAATCACAGCGACAGCAACCTGCTGTTTGTTTTCGCCAAGTGGCCCATTGGCCATAATCGCTTGTAGCAACCATTTACATAGCCGGTACACAGTAACAGCCCGCCTTTTGCTTCACATCCAACAGAAGCCTGAACGGCCATCAATCCACCCTTCATACTCAACACCAAATACTCACCAACACCTACTTCCATTCATGCACACGCAGTCTTATGTGGAGGTGAAGTATTGTGCCCTGAGGCCACCCCATTATGCAGACAATGATCATTTCTTATGCACAAGAGGCCCACGGCCACCCATAGTGTCTAGGCTTTTAGCAAACAAAAACCAGTCAAGTTTTAAAAGTATATGAACCTGCAGTAATCGACATAGCCTACAGTAAGCACAAAGACGGCCCAACAAGTTCAAGGTCAGGAGAATTTTCTTATCCATATGGCAGGGATGCTCCAATCCTTATTTTTACTATATCCAGCCCTTTAAGAATATCAATAGAAAGTGCTATTTGCTCAGTTTTTGCAAGAAGCCCATAACAAAAAAGAGCCTACACAGTATGCGTGTTTTTACCAAGAAAAAGGTAGGAAAAGACCTTTAGTATGTGTAAGAAATGGTGCAGAAAAAGAGTAAACTCAGCAGAGGAGGGATTGAACACCTGAGTCACCTCCGAGGAGATCTCCATTCTCCTTGGTAGTAGCAAGCAGACAGGAAATGTTTCACAAAATAACTCAACACACCCAATATAGCTAAGTGAGGGGAAGAGATGCGCCCTCACCTATTTTTATAGTAGGAGGAGGCAAGTCTTGCCCTTGTGCAGTGTCACGGTATCAAGAGAGGAAGGCTATGCTGCACCATGAGTAAGAGATACAACATCGAGTAGCACGCCTATAGCTTTCAATGGGGATCGACAGTCTAGGAGGAGGATGAGGGCCGCCTTCGCTACTCCCTGAGGGCAATAGACTTTGATCATGCTCGACAGAGCATCATCACTTAGTGAAGGGCTTGGCCCCCGGTAGTAGTGGTCAAAATAAACAATCAATAAAAGTTTTTTAGACCTAGTATGGTCCAGGCAGCAGGAGCCTAAAAAAAGCGGGGGGGGGGGGGGGGGAAGGGGGGTGGTTTTGTTTTTTTCTTTTTTGAGAGTTTTTCTTCAATTACATATAACCAATGAACAGTATATAAGTGTGTGTGTGTGTGTGTGTGTGTGTGTGTAGGCACCACACACAATGGGTCGGTAGTAGGCCCATTGTGTACGGGCCTACTACCTAATGAGAGAGATGAGACTCTCTTTTTGAAAAAATAGCCCCGGCCAGTTATGTCGAATGAGGGCCTGTATGATGGTATTCCTGATATGATTACGGTTAAACCCGTTCCGACAGTATTTTTTTATTAGCACAGATATCTCTTCCGAGGCCAAAGAAGAGGTAGATGACGAGTAACAAATTAAGTAGAGAATGCCAATACAGGAGAAAATAGAGGCTTTGTATGGCCTATTGCTATTTCTTTTGATGAATTCTATATGAGGAAGCTTGAGAAGATCCTTTCTCCATATAAATCTAAGGTCATAACCGCCTGTAGATGGGGAGTGAAGGGAAATTGAAAGGTTGAGAAATTGGGTTCATTTGCAGAATTTCTTAACAGCAGTTGGATTATCTGGGAGGGAGGTGGGCTCAATCTTTAAGCAGTGGGGGTAGATTTGATCAATTTCGTTAGAGAACATTCTGTTGTTAATTCTCATCAGCAGGTCATCCATATATCTAAAAGTATGATTGAACAATGGAAGTATTTTATGGTTAGTTTCCAAGTTTTTAAGACACCATTTGTATTCAAAAAAGGCAAGGTAGATGTTACACATAAGAGGTGAGCAAGAGAAGCCCATAGGAATGCCAAGGCATTGGTTAAAGCAGCAGCCGCCTGCAATCACAGTGCAGTTATTCAGCAGCCAAAAGATATAGGCGCAGATCTTTGTTTCATTGAAGTGTAGAGGGTGTATGGATTGAGATGCTTGAATCCATCTGGATTTCTTGGATAGAGAGATAGAATGATACTTTCTTTTTTTAGCATTGTAAAAGGCTAATTTAATAACCTTAGCTAAAACAGTCTTAAGGCCGAGTTCTCCACTAAGTGGAGTGTTTTCATAGCATTGTGTAATGTCAGCTGAAAAGATGTGGAAGATATGTTGAGGAAGGTTATGTGTGACTTCTGTAGCGTTTTTTGTTAGCCAATAGCTTATAGCTTTTTAGATGGGTACTCTGGCTACAATCAAATCACAATTGCGCTGGAGGACCAAGCTAAAACAGCCTTTATAACCAAATTTGGAGTGTTCGCATTTCGTGTTATGGCTTTTGGCTTAACCAATGCCCCTGCTACCTTTCAAAGATTAATAAACACTGCTTTTAGAGAATATTTGAGGGAGTTTTGTGAAGCTTTCTTAGGTGACCTTTGTGTTTATTCCTCTTGGAAAGAACATCTATCATGCTTACGAAAAGTGTTTGAGAAGTGTAGATTGTATCGCATCTCCTTAAACCCTTTCAAATGCCAATTTTGGGTTAAACATGGAGTCATTTTAGGACATATAGTGTCCAAAAATGAGATTTCCACAGATGAGAGAAAACTTAAAGCCGTTGCAGAATTGCCACCACCTACAAACTATAAAGGAGTTCAAAGGTTCATGGGCCATGTTGGTTATTACCAATGGTTTATTTTAAACTTTGCTGAGATAGCTCGTCCTTTGTACAAGATTCTTATTGAGTTCCAATGGACTGTGGAGTGTGACCATGCTTATGAGTCATTGAAAAAGACCTTGACTAGCGCTCCTATTCTATGAGTGCCTGATTGGAATGTAATTTTCCATGTGCATATTGATGCATCAAACTTTGCTATTGGGTGTGTTCTAGCTCAACCAGGAGAACATAAACTAGACTACCCCATTAGCTTTGCAAGTCGTCAATTAAATGATGCTGAGAGAAACTACACCACTATAGAGCAAGAAGGTTTAGGTATGATTTATGTAGTGAATAAATTTCACTACTACCTTCTGGCCAACAAGTTTTTGTTCTATGTTGATCATCAAGCCTTGTTGTATCTAGTAAATAAACCTCGTTCCACGGGAAGAATTACACGATGGTTGTTAATTCTCCTTGAGTTTCATTTTACCGTTGTGGTGAGACCTGGTAGAAGACATGTCATGGCTGATCATTTGTCTCGCATACCCAATGGTGAAGCCCCTACTGGACTCGATGATGAGTTGCCCCATACTTCTCTATTCCTAGTCGAAACCATACCTGAATGGAGTGAGAAGATTGTGAACTTTCTAGTTAATGGTTTTCCACCCAAAGAGCTTCGTAAAGACATAGCTCGAAAACTGTTAAAAGAATGTGAACCCTAATCTCTCATTGCAGGAACTCTCTACAGGCTAGGGAAGGATGATATTCTTAGACGTCGTGCCCGTGAGGATGAGTATTTATACATACTGCAAGAAGCCCACATGGGTATAGCCGGAGGACATTTCTCAGGGGAACTAACAGCTAGAAAGGTGTTGCAATCAGGTTATTGGTGGCCAACCTTATTTAAGGATGCATCACTTTTTGCAAAAGGATGTGATGAATGCCAATGTTACAAGATCACACAATGAAAGGATAGGATTCCCTTACACCCTGTTAAAGTGACTCAACCATTTGAAAAATGGGGTTTGGACTTTGTAGGCCCAATTAGTCCGACAGCTCGTAGAACTCAATCTCGATATATTATCGTTGCCACTGACTATGTGACAAAGTGGGCGGAAGCCAGGGCGACACATAAGGCCGATGCGAGGTCAATTGCCAAGTTTCTCTTTGAGAAATTTATTACAAGATTTGGTTGTCCCTTTGAGATTGAGTGAAAATGGTACCCATTTTATAAATGGAGTAATAAAAGAACTCAATACCAACTTTGTGATAGCTCACCATAAGTCCACACCTTATTATCCACAAGCAAATGGCCAAGCTAAGAGCACCAACAAGACCTTAATTATCTTGACCAAAACGGCGGAAGGTCATTACACAGATTGGGATTTAAAGATTACATCAGCTATATGGGCTTATTGTACTGCGCACAAAGTTGCCATTAACTGCACACCATTCAAGATGTTGTATGGCCAAGAAGCGGTTATGCCATGGGAGTTTGTCGTTCCTAGTCTTCGAGTAGCTTCTCAAGAAGGTTGGGATGGTAACCCCTTAGTTGAGCGATTATATATCCTTGACAGGCTAGATGAAGAGAGGCAATTAACTGTGCAAAATGCACTTGTGGAGAAAGTAGGAGGAAGAAATGGTTTGACCATCATCTAAAGAACAAAGATATCAATGTTGGCGATAAAGTCCTTATGTATGGAGTGCATAACGAAAAGAAAAAGTTGAAATATGGGGGAAAAGGACCATATAGAGTATGTGAGATCACTCCACAAGGAACCATTCGTGTGGAGACTCTTGATGGAGTTGAAACCATTGGATTCCTCAATGGGAGCAAATTTAAAAGATACTATGATCCTTTAAGCCAAGAGGAGCTACGTGCCATCCATACAAAAAAGGCAGCCAAGGTACAAACAGAATTGAAGAAGATACAAGCTCAAGCTGAGGCTAAGGAGCGAAAACAACGCATAAGACAAAAACGAGAGGCTAGCCTTGGAGTCACACATGCATTCCACGTTGAAACCAACGAGGATTGGTTGGACTCTGACACACCTCTACGATACCCTATTGAGCTAAACAGCACCTATGGAAAAGTGCTATATAATGCCTTATTGGACACGGGTGCTAAATATAATCTGCTATCATATGGGGTGTGGTGTCAGTTAGGGAAGCCACCTCTATCTGAGAGTATTATCCAAGTCAAGGGTGTCAACAAGAAAAAAACTTCGGTTTTTGGAATTTGGCACACTTCTATCCGTTATGACAATGGGGTTGTAACTCAAGACTTTTTGGTCATGCCTGTTGGAACTATAGAGGGTAATATAAATCTAGGACGCACGTGGATGATAGCCACCAAATGCACTATTGATTGGGGGACAGGGGGTGTCACAACATAGAAACCAACTCTTATCCCTGCCACTCAAGCCATACTCCCTGAGATATTGCCTCTTAACGAAATGAAACCCAAAACATTGCATGTCCAAGAGGTTGAACCATATGTCCCCATAGCCCAAGTCTCTAGAGCTTCAGCTAAAGTAGAAGAAATAAAGCTTGAGACACACAAGACCCATCCCCATATAACAAAGAAAACATACAAGTGGGTCCCTAAAGCTTCTTTAGCAACCATAGCCAGTGCTAAAAGATAGGAGCTTGGTAAGAGACGTCCCATTCGCCCAAGAAATGTAAAGAAACGTTGCATTGGATTCCTAAAAAACTATTGGAAGCCCAACGCTACTATGAAGGAAATGATCAAATCTGGGTACCAAAACGTAAATTGTGCTCCTACTTGTCACCGGGCCCATGTGAGCTCAATCCTGTGGCTCCAAAACAAATTGAAGATAGCGGAAAGGAAAAAATCATGGAATGCTATACGCCTACTCCAGAGCTAGTTTGGGCACCTCCCGTTGTAAGTTCACCATCTACAACAATGTTGCAAATAAAATCATGGGAGAGTACCTTACCACCCTTGCAACTAGATGAAACACATAGGGCGGTCAAAAATTATTGGTTAAAACCTTCACCCATAACAACTTGGAACAATTGGTTTCAAAAGGTGACGACATCATTCCAAAAGGTATGATCTACCCAAGGAAGGGGGGAGTGTTTGCTAACATCCATCATTCACTTGCTTCCCTCTCAACCTTTCTCCCTGAATTCTTAATCTCCAATCTTTATAAATCCTTATACTCACAAAAACAAGATAAAAAAGTAAAAGAGCAAGAGCCATAGCACAAAATCATAAAAACACATTATGCACAAGAACACGACCCTTGTAATATTTGCACTCTAACCATCATCTATTTGCGTGTACAGATATGGCTAGTACATTAGAGTCATCCACTCCTGCCTTGGGTGAGAGGTACCCTCGTTACTTTTCACAAATGTTTTACATGGTCTTTCCGGTGCCGGCATGTGAATGGGATTTGGTAGGTACACTAGCATGTGAAAGGAATTTCGAGGAGTTAGAATGGCTGATACGTCTCTTGACCACGATTGATCCATACTTAGTAGAGAGCGTTTCTCCCATTGCACAAGCCTACCCTTTTGACCAAGATGACTATAGGCATCTAGTGACCTTCTTAGTAAACATGGGTACTTATGATGAAGAAGAAGATTTACATGACTACACGGATGGCACATATGGTCTCATGGATGATGACTTTGTTTATCTCGATGACGAGGATAGGGGTTTAGCCTTAGGGTTTCCCCCCAATCTCTACAATATCCTATTCCCTTGACTCTCTAGGGAGAGTGCAAATAATTAGGTTAGGTTTCCTTATGTTTTTTTGTTGTGTTCAATAAGTGTTGGTACCTTTTCCCACTGATGTGCCTCCTAGAGGTATTCTTTGTGTTTCTTAGTGTGTACAGGAATGTGTTGATGTTGTTAGGATTTGGACCTTCATGGGATCTTTCTCTCGTTCACACTTCAAATCAAGCGCAACTATCAACACAAACAGGTGTTTCTTGTCCATTAGCATTGCCCCTTATCTCTTTTGCATCTATGTTTGTCTGCTTTGATTGTGATTGGTAGCATAATATTTAGTGCCTTTGTTTAGCACCAAACATTAAATTCAATTTAATTTTTTGTCATAATCACTTGTATAGGTTTAAAAATCAGGTAGTCCGACTAAGCTAGTTTGACCAAGCTAGGTGTTAGAGATCTTCTCTTAATACCATGGGGAATGCCTTCCTTATAATTAATGGTTACTTAGGTTCTTAATCCGATTTAGGCAGCATTGTGTGAAATGTATTAGGGCTTTCTAGTGGGCTTAGTCCCTATTGACCTTTAGCTTAAGTATTATAAAGGGAGTTTACTAGTGTGATGAGCCTGGGGAGGGTAACAGTGTTATATGACCCCCAAAGTTACAAAATTAAAATGCTGAAAACGAACAAACTCAAAAATAAAAAAAAACAAAAAAAAAATCAAAGTGCCACGATGTAAAATCTTAAGCTGGAAGAGAAATCTCAGCTTGATTTGGTACGTCACTCACATATCGCCTATGGTACTAGAGCCCTAGAGGTTCCCAGTGTGGGCACTTTTCCTTGAAAAGCAAAAAACCCAAGGCATACAAAATAAGAACACACATCAAAATGGAATCACTGCGAAAAGACTTTGGGGGGTCAAAGAAAAGGTAATCAATCAGGCGATGATTTCATGAGAAATTCCTTTTATTGTAGCTTAACTACAAAGTCTTCTGGGTATAGCCTCTAGTGAGCCCTCGAACATGAAATACTTGGCTCTCGCGATTAAACAACTTAATTGACCAGAGAAAATTAAGAAGCTTACCCATGGTATTAATAGTTGATCTCTAGTGCTTTTCGATCGTTAAATTAGCGACCCCAGACTTGTTTAATTTTTTTACCTTTACATCTGTTTATGCATTTGATTATATTGCAATTTAATGTTTATTGCTGACAAATGGTTTAAAATTCTGTTACCAATCACATTGTCTGGCTACAACTGCATATACGTTTTAATTCTATATGAGAATGCAATTACTGTGCCTATGTTGTTTGATTTTGTAGTGACTGAAGAAGGCTAAGTACATTCATCTCAAATGCTCTTCCACCTCGACGAACGAGCTTCAACTCAATAGCTTCCGAGGATGGAATATACATCAGGAAGGGGGGCATGTTAACCCTCACGGCTCACGGACACCATATCACCTACGACGGACGTTGTATTATTTACTTGGTAGAGTTAGGTACCGGGCTTGTCAGTCCAATAGGAAAAGGGTAAGAGTGATCGCCGATGAGAGGTGCACTCTAACTCGAACATTCAAGGGATTAGTTGGCTAAGCATGGGCGCCCAAGTGTGAATGGGGCGAGCTCATATAAAAGTAAACTAAACCTAAAATTCACTCATTCTCTCATTTGTGCAATTGAAGAGTGCTCTTGCTCCATCTCCATCTTCTTCTTCTTCATCTCCTTGTGTGTGTGTGTGTATGCGAGAGAGAGAGAGAGAGAGAGAGAGAGAGAGAGAGAGAGAGAGAGAGAGAGAGAGAGAGAGCGATCGAGCATTGTGGAGGCACGACGACGGCGAGGCGGTTGAGCGCGGCGTAGCGGCGTCTCCCCCTTCTTTGCGGCGAGGAATCCTCCATGAGAGGAAGCGTAGAGCGGTGAGTGACACACCAACGCCATCTTTGAGCTTACTAGTTTAGGCTTGCTGTGTGTTTGGAGCCATTTGTGGCTCGCACACGGTGTATCGGCAAGTTCCTTGCATTGACACGTGCGACATACGCGCACAACCTCCTCACTTCCAAGCTGGATACCATGCAAGTTCCAACAGAAATGGAGCCAATGGAAGAGGACAACCTGCATGGGAACTCTGTGGAAGAGTTCATGGAGGCAGGAGAATCTGTCCCCCTTTCCCAATGATAGATACTCTTTCTATTCAATCTTGGAATGTGAAGGGATTAAAAACCTGGAAGAAGGGCACTCTCTTCTGGGAAGAAGTGAAGAAAGAGAAGGCAATTAATTGTTGGACCATCCAAGAGCACCATTTGGATGCTCGTAGCAAGAGAAAACAGGTTGTAGGGAAAAAACTAACCATTAGTTAAGTGGAAAGACCGACCTAAAGAAGGTGCCAGTTGGAAAAACATTAGTGTTCTTAAGAAGAAATACCCCACTTTTGTTTTCGAGGACGAAAAAACTTTTCCAAAAGGGAGTAATCTAATGACACAGAGGCTACCCTATGGGCAAAATGGCTAGGTGGAGTCCACACCCAAAGGCCTCTCACAAGTGGGACAAGATAGGTGGAGATGGGGAATCTTGGGGTATTGGAGTTTTAAAAGTTGTTGCAAGTAATAGAAACACTTAGTGAATAGCAAGTAGATGTGTCTCTTAATGACTTATTGTCCAAAAGGGAGAATAAATCAATATGCCGTGTGTCACAAAATTGAAACTTGCAGTTAATTAATAAAAAAATGTTGTTTACCTAATCAATTTTTTATTGAGAAAGATATTTAAGACAAGTGAAAATTAACATTGACACAGTGTTGAGGGCCAAATTTTATGAGGCCGATCCCCCCTCAAAAGGACTTTCCATTATGAATCAATAATTACAACTGTATACAAAAACATAAACCATAAGTCTATCAAGATCTTGGGTTATTACCACACTATGTGAAGACTTAAAACTTCACGAAACTGGCAATTAGAAGCTCTATTTGCATTATCTTCTCTTAAAATATGTAGTAGCTGTGAATGTATTTGTGAGAGAGAGAGAAAGAGAGAAAGAAAGAAGACAAAGAGTGAGCCTTTTGGAGATGGAGAAGCCTTATTTTGTAGTCTTCACTTAGCCTCCTATACCTTCATCAAGATGAGAAAAGAGTCTTAAAATGCCATAAAAGCTATATGTCCAAGATTTACATCAAAGTACTTAAAAGAGTGTATGCAAAGCTTGCATGTTAAAAAATGCAAAAAAATATCTAATTATCCATGCACACACACCTCTTAAGGAGGTGTTTTTCTTGAGATCTTTTATTCTCTGCATGGATTTGTTGAAGCATGTCCTGGGTTAGTGGTAAATGATACCTTTAAGCCTACATCCACTAATCCAATTTGACATTTCTTCAACAGCTAATGTAGCAAGCTTGATGGCCCCACTCGGTGATAGATCTTTGATCACAAAGGGTCCCTTCCCTCGCTTTTTTAATTTTTGAGCATGTTGTTTTAATGTATAAACCAAGACATGATCACCCGTTTTAAATTCTTGCGAGCGCACATGCTTATCAAAAAACTGCTTTTGCCTTCTTTTTTGAGCATAGAAAGAATCTACAACTTTCGAGCAAAAGTCATCTAGCTTTTCAAGGTCATCTACTCTCGAGGATAATTCATGGCCCGTCCATTCTAGTTGTTTGGTTGAGTGTTGGGATGAAAAACTCCAGAGGCAATATAGCATTAAAACCAAACATCATATTATACGGTGTTGTTCCAAAGCGGATGTCTTATAGACTACGTCGTAAGCACACAATGTAGAGTGCAACTGTTGATCCAATATGTCATTGAATTAGATACTATTTTTGTCAATACCGTGCATAGGATTTTGTTTGTAGCTTTAGCCTGTCCATTTGCCTGTGGATGGTATGGAGATGACTTCTTATGAATTACCACGAATTCATCTAGAAGATTTTCAATAACTTCATTAATGAATGTGTGCCATGATCACCAACATGTTCTATTGGTAGACCATATCTAACAAAGGCATGTTCATAAAGAAACTGTGCAGTGGTCCTTGTATCGGCTTTCTGTGTGGTTGTAGCTTCAACCCATTTAGTGAGATAGTCCCTAGAGCCACAATGATATATATTGGACGTGAGTTCTGTAAGTGGGGGGTGGAATCATTTTGACAAAATCTATACCCTACTTAGCAAATGATATGGCTCCCATCATTGGCCTTAAGGGCATCTCATCCCTCTTTATTGGTACCTTTGTACGCTGGCAAGAATCACATCTTTTAACGTATTCATCAGCGTCCATGTTTAATGTAGGCCACCATATTCCCGCGGTTAAGACAATTTTTTGTTGTCTTATCTCATGAGAAATGGCCTTCGCTTATTCCTCTGTGCTTGCTCTAGGATCGGCAAATACATGCTTTTCGTTGCACATTTCCTAAGCTGATTATCTTTTTCTCTCTTATAGAGCTGATTTTCAATCATTGTGAAGTCTCAAGCCTCTATCTCTATAGCTCTTTGACATGCTCTAGAGATATTTTCAGAAAACATTCTGATTGCCAGAGATAATCAATTATATGTTTTACTCCATTCTAGTACAATTGTCACCTAAAACAACATTGCATGCTCTATTGGTGGTGTAGATCTACATGTAGCACATTTAGTAACATACTCATGAACATCAACATAGATATCTAGCCAATGAACTCCTAATTGTTTTAAGTGTTGATATGTTTTTATTTGCGAGTAATGAAATGCTAAGTCTTGAACATATGCTTCTAAAAGATAGTAATTGTACTCCTATGGACCTATGCATAATCATAAAATGTTGTCAAAGCCTAAATGATACAAATGTTTTCTAATTAATTGAAAACATCTTGATTGTCAAACCGTCTTTCATTTAAGCTCTTTTTCATTTCTATCAAATTCTCCTCCATAGCATAGTAATTGACTATCTCCTTAGACCACTTGGGTACCATTTCAACATTAGAAAGATATGCATCAAGGATGTCATTGTCTACGCCTTTTTTGGGGCTTCTCTATTTGGCAATTTGGACAGATGATCTTCTTGAAGATGTGTCTTTCCCTTTTTAACTTTTATTGTAAAGTCAAACTCTAGAAATATGATAAACCATTGTACAATGCGTCCAGTATTGCATAGTTTGTTTATGAGGTATAAGAGGGCTTGATGATCAGTGAGAAACACAAATTGCTTTGCCAGGAGATAATGCCAAAATTTCTTAACAACATATATAATCCCTAGCCCTTCCCTCTCAGTGGTAGTGTAGTTCTTTTCAGCACTATTAAGCTGCATGCTTGCATAGCAGATTGAAAAATCCATATTCCCTTCTCCTGGCTGAGCCAAGATGCATCCAATAGCAAATGTTGAAGCATCGATATGAACATGAAAGATCTTCTCCCAATCTGGTGCTTTCAATATCGGAGTGGATATGACTGCTTTCTTCAACTTTTCAAATGATTCCTCACACTCATCCGTCCACACAAAGACTACTATAAGTCTATAGAGGGGTTGGGCAATGACTACATACATGTATATAAACCTCTTGTATAACAACATTGCCCCATAAAGCATTGTACTTGCTTTGCATTATTTGGTCTAGGCATTTCTACAATTACTTTTATCTTGTACAAATCCGTAGATGTGCCATATTCTAAGACAATAAGTCCCAAGATTCTACCTTGTCTAACAATAAACACACACTTTTTTGGATTAAGGAAAATCCTATAAGGTTTGCACTTCTCGAATACCTTTCTGGTGCTCTGTATATTCATCTCTCAAAAGAGAGTGTACACATAGATCATCCATGTAGATTTCCAAGAATATCCTCAAGTATTTCTTAAAGGCATGAGCCACTAATCTCTGGAATGTTGATGTGACATTGGTCAATCCAAACAACATTACCCTATATGCATATATACTCCACCTGTTTGCAAATTCCATCTTATATTGATCTTCAGGAACAACTGCAAGCTGGTTGTAGCCACAAAATCCATCTAAGAATGAGTATGCTCTCTTGTCTGCCACTCGTTCCAAGACATGGTCAGTGATAGGTAAGGGATAATTATCCCTTATTGTGGCTGCATTAACCTTATTTAGATTGACACACACTCAAAATTTACCGTTCTTTGTGGGAACTACCACAATTGGAGATACCCAATGGGTGTGTTCTATCTCGTAGATGAACTCAACATCCTTTAGTTTATCAATCTCTTCCTTGATGCGCTTAGCAAATATTTCATTGTACGTGAATGGTCTCTGTCGGCTAGGCAATCGTTGTGTTCTATCTCGTAGATGAACTCAACTTCCTTTAGTTTATCAATCTCTTCCTTGATGCGCTTAACAGATATATCATTGTGTGTGTATGGTCTTTGTTGGCTAGGCTTTGCATCGGGTTTAAATGGGATTGTGAGTTGGCATATTGTTGGATCTATTCCCTTTAAGTCTTTGTATGACCATACAAACACATCCTTGTACCCCTTGAGAAGGTTTATGAGCATCTCCTCTTCTTTCGGACTCAAATCAGTTGCTATGTAGACCGGCCTTGTCTCTTCTCCTAGCTTTTCCAAGTCTACCCTCTTCACATCCCCTGTCATAAGACTCCTTGTCCTTTCGCTCTTGTATGGGCTGTTTATCACTATCTTTTTGTCTTGGATAGTGATTTTCTTGTAGTGTGATGGCACACTTATTTTTTCATCATTTTTCTCACCCTCTTCTTCACCACTTTCTATTTTTGTTGTCCACACTTCCTTTAGAGTTTTCTTGAGCTCTCTGTATTTCTTCTTTCTCTCAACCCTAGTCCATTTAGTTTCCCCTAGCTCATCTAGTGCTGGCTCTTTTGTCTTCTTCGGTTTTATTTTTCAATTTCAGACTTTTGAGTTTGTTTTATCATATTTTTAATGTTGTCTTGTGTTTTTGGTTCCTGAGCTCTAGAGAATGCTATCTTGGAACCAAAGTTGGAAACTAAGGAGATAGAAAATCAAGAAATGATTGATTGCAAGCATATAGTAGATGAGGTTTTCGTCCGAGATATAAGCGACAAGAGCGACAATGAGTTTCAAGATTTGCAAGGTGATGAGTTAGAGATTGATGTGATGAGGATGAGATTTCAAGTAGCTCCAAAAAATGAGAGTAAACCAAACCAACATGAGGAGTACTTCTATGACTTTTCAAACCAAAAATCAAGAAGACAGCAAAGGTATAGAGCCAAACAAGTACAAAAGCATAGAAACAGACAAGGGAAACCTATGCCTTGATTGGTTAGCAAAATCCAGTATCTGATGCTCGTTGGAGCAGGCGACTGTGTCTGAGATAAGATCATACAAAAACGGGTGAGACCAGCTTCTAAAAAGACAACTCCAAAGAAACAAAGCAAAGGGAAACCCAAAGTTACATTTGAAACATCATCAAAAAATATCCAACACTGAGCAAAAACATAAATACCAGCTGCTAAAACAAACCCTGAAAGAAGTTTGGACAAAAAAAATGGAGAGTGAAGAGGGATAATACGCCAACAATTTTGATGCACTTTCTCACTATAAAAAGTACACCATACTAGATAGAAGGACCGTAGTTCAACAGCCAATGAGGGAACTTAAGGAACCAAAAACATCTTATGATGGGCCTGAGAATGCCAAGAGGATAGACCTAGTTGAACCAGGGGAGGAACCAAAGCCTGCATATATTGCGATAGATCTCATTGAGGAGGAAGAGTAGGTATTAATAGCTACTCTCAAACAATATAGAGATGTGTTTGCATGTTCTTATAAGGACCTTAAGGGATTTGATCCTAGTATTTTTTAGCATATGATACCCCTTAAGAGTGATGTTGAACCCCACATATAACATCCCTATACCTACAATGAAACATATGCCAAAAAGATCAAAGATGAGATAGACAAACTTAAAGAAGCGGAGTTTATCTATAAGATCGAACACACAGATTGGGTGTCACCTATTGTGGTAGTGCTTAAGAAGAATGGAAAATTGCAAGTTTGTGTAAATCTCAAACCGGTAAACACTACCACCATGAGAGATAACTATTCCTTACCAATTACAGATAACATGATTGAGAGAGGTACAGGTAACAAAGACTACGGTTTTCTTGATGGTTTTTAAGGCTACAATCAGCTTGCCATAAATCCAGAGGATCAGCACAAGACTACCTTTGCAACATAATGGGACATATTTGCTTATAGAGTAATGCCATTTGCCTTGACCAATGCACCCGCCACATTCCAAAGGCTGATGAGTCATGCATTTAAAGTGTATCTAAGAAAATTCTTAGAAATTTATTTTTCGTGCATTCTCTACTGAGAAATGAACACATAGAACATTTAAAAAAGATCTTTGAGAAGTGCGAGACTTATCATGTTTGCTTGAATTTAGAGAAATGTGTCTTCATGTTAAAACACAAAAAGATTTTAGGGCACATGGTGTCCAAAAAGGCATTTCTATAGATCTTGAGAAGATACAGGTCACTGTTTCTCTTCCATGATGTTAGCTGCTCACCTAATAGGAGCCTCAAAAGAACATCATTAACATTTTTTATTCCCACACATTGTATCAAAACCTCATTTATTAATGAGAAATCCTATAAAAGTCCAAATTTGTTATAGCACAAATGAATGCCAAAGAGTGTAAAGGGGACAGGGGCTTCCAAAGTTGTAATTAATTGTTGCTCCTAGCCTTATTAGCGAGCCCAATTAGCTAGGGATCCATTTCTTAAACTTTGGCTAAGGTATATAAGCCAGTTTTTATTACTGTTGACCTAAGTTTGGATATTGAAAGTGAGCGTATGACTATTGAGTTCATTGCTTGTATATATTTTCCCTTATCTCTCCCTTATGGATTATAACATTGGCATTCTGTGAAGTGCGTCGGACTCACAGGTGAAAGCTCTTTGATTTGATGTAAGTTTCTTACATCATTTTTGTGTTTTTAGATGTGTTCATCTACGAGCTATTTTGACTCATAATGCACAAATCACTATTCTAAATCAACTATTAAGCATAGGAGGGGATAGAGCATGGTCTAAAGATGATGTTAGATGATTAGGAGACGAAAATAGTAAACCTAATTTCCGTTGTTTATCTTAGGCATGATTTTTTCCAAATGTCAAAACTAACATTTTTGAGCTTGAATTTGTCTACTATGGCCTGCTGAATTGTTACCATATACATGTGGTAGTGATGTGTGTGAACACACTAGGACCGCCGGGGCATTTTTTCCCACTTTAGGAGGTTTTTCCCCCCGTGCATTGTATATGCCCATCACTCTAGGGCTATCTATCTTTCTATTGCACACTAAGTAACACACTCTCTATTGTGTGCCTTGAGCTTCCTTCGTCTTCTCCAAGATGTGTGTGTTTCTCTGCAACCCTAATTCCAACAATTAGTATAAGAGCAGGTCACGTCCTCCCGGGCTTAGTCGCCAACTGCTCCAGCACACGCCTACTCACTTTCTCCGATTTGAGTGAGCTTTGGCGAGCGTTCGCAGGTCGACAAAAATTTTGGAAAGCTCGAAGAGCTTGGTCTGCTCAGAATTTTGATTTGGGCTCATTTCGGCCTCCGTTTCCACTACAGGCAGTACTGCACAGGCTATCTCGTCATCTTGTGCAGAATTTCTTTCAGTGCCGTTTTCTGCATAACAGGTGCCTTATAGTCTTCTACGGTTTGTGCTATATAGCACAGGTTGTTCTCGCTCCGTTTCTCCTATTTTCGGGCAGTTTTCACATCAGGTGCATCATTTACCATGGCTGACAACAACAACACAGATGTGTTCAAGATGTTTGCTGTTGAGGACAGGTTGGAGGGGCACAACTACCCTATGTGGGCTTATATGATGCAACATGTTCTTGTGTTAATGGGTGTCTAGAACATTGTGCAGAGCATTGATGTACGTCCTGGTTCTGAGGATGTTGCAGGTCTTGCTGCAAGGATTGCAGCTGTTAGAGTTGTTTTGCCTACGACAGAACAAGCTCGTTGGGATGTAAGGATGCGCAGGCTCATGCATTGATTGCGTTGTCTGTGAAGCGCACCATTGTTCCTCACATCTGTTCAACAAAATCTGCAAAATAGGCTTGGGATATTTTAGCAGGTCTTTATGCAAGCCGCAATGAGGCTAAAATTGCTTTGCTGCGTAAAGGGATGGAGTCGAAGATTATGCATGAGGAAGATGATATGGACACTTTCCTTGCTAGTGTCAAGGATATCAATGAGCAGATTATTTCTGCAGGTGAAGTCATTTCAGACAGTTCCCTTGTGCAAACTGTTCTTGATGCCTTACCAGATTCCTACCAGACTTTTGCTAGTACTTGGAGACTTATGACCCTAGGAAATCCTGAAGTTGTCAAGTTTGATGCATTATGCACATTGCTGTTGCAAGAGTCACTTTCTAGAAAAAATAGGACTAGGCAGCGTACAGTTGAACAAGCTTTTATTGCTTCTCAAAGAAAGGGTGGTAACAGTAATGCAGCCACTTCTTATGGTTCTGCTACGAGTGGAAAAAATTCTGTTCCTAATGCTTCTGCTGGCAGCACTTTGTCTGGCAATTCTGGTGATAAGGGAAAAAAGAAGATGCGTTGCCATTATTGTAAAGCCAATGATCATGTGATCAAGTCGTGTCCTAAGTTGAAGGCCAAAGAGGCTAAGAAGAAAGAGGGTGGTTCCACTGCAAATGCTGGTACCACTACAAATGCAGCCATTGTTGAGTCTTCTGTGAAAGGAGAATGTAATGCTGATGTTGATGCAGAATGGGCTTTTAGCGCAGAGTGCACTTACAATCCTGCTGTCCATGATGCATGCTTGTCAGTTGCTGCAGATTCACATGTGTGGTATTTCGACAGTGGTTCTACAAAGCACATTACCTCACATCGTGAATTGTTTACCTCTCTTGAGTCTGTCCCTCATGGGAATTCAGTCACTTGTGCCAACAACGCCTCTTATCCAGTTCAGGGAGTTGGAAAGATTGTGCTCACTGCTGCTAATGTGAGTTCCTTCACACTTGTTGATGCACTTTATGTACCTGGGATCAAGAAGAATCTCTTGTTTGTATCCGTACTTGCTAGACTTGGACTTGTAGTCAAATTTGTGGATGACAGATATACAGTTCATGATCTCAGTTTTGGTGATGAAATTGTTGCATCTGGGCTTTTGTGCCGTGGGTTGTATAAGCTCACTTTGTATGACAAGTGTGGAAAAAATTTTGCAAATGCTGTTGCAGATTCAAGGGCTATTTCAGATGCAAAACTTTGGCATGCACGTTTTGGTCATCTGAATTTTCCCAGTTTGCTGCGTTTGAAGAAATCTGATATGGTTGCTTCTTTGCCACCTCTTGAAGCACATGTCAAACATGTTTGTGAACGCTGTATTTTGGGTAAGATGCAGCGTTCTAAGTTTCCAAAGGATGGTTCAGTTTGGGCCACATGCAGGTTGCAGCTTGTGCATAGTGATGTTTGTGGGCCCATGCAAACTCCGTCCTTGGGCAGTTACCTGTACTTCGTGACTTTCATTGATGATTACTCCAGGCATGCATGGATATTTCCGCTTAAAGCGAAGTTCGAAGTTTTTATGTGCTTCAAACAATTTCTGGCTATGGCTGAAAATGTCTCGAAATGTACTATGGGCACCCTTCGTTCCGATCGAGGGGGGGAGTATATGTCTCATGAATTTAATGCATTTCTGGCTAGTCGTGGGATAAAACACCAATGTACAGTGCCTTATACACCTCAGCAAAATGGTGTTGCTGAGAGGAAAAACAGGTCACTGACGGAAATGGCACGATGTATGGTCAAAAGTCAAACTTTGCCGCATTCTTTTTGGCTCGAGGCCATTATGTGTGCCACTTATGTACTTAACAGGTGTCCTACAAAATCTTTGCAATCTATTACTCCATATGAAGCATGGCATGATAGAAAACCTTCTATTCAGCACATGCGTGTTTTTGGCTGTTTGGCATATGCTTTGGTGCTACAAGTGCAGCGCAGAAAATTGGATGATAAGGGTGTCAAATGTATTTCTGTTGGTTATAGTGCTGAAAGCAAAGGTTACAGGTTGTATCATCCGCAAAAAAAATGTATTCTGGTTTCTTGGGATGTAGTGTTTGTGGAAGATTCTGTTCAGCCCTTGCTGTCATGTACTAGAGACAGTAATGTAAGCTCACAGGACATTTATGACACTTTGTTGCCTCTTTTCAGTGGTGGAAATATGAATGTAAGTTCCAATGACGCAAATGTACAGCCTATGGGGGTTTTTGAAAATGTTCTAGATCAGCCTATTACTGACGTAGATGTACACGATGTACTTGATGAGGAAAGGGCTGAAAATGAGCAGGCTAGAGGTATGCCAAAATGGTTGGTGCACACTTTGCGTGACAGTAAATTGGATGCACCTTTGTCTAGTCGTACTCGTTCAGGCTCTCGCCATGCATCTTATGCATCAGATTGTTATGCTTTGGTTGTGTCTAGCTTACATGATGTTGAGGAGCCTCTGAATTTTGATGAAGCACAAAATTCAGAAAATTGGATGGCTGCCATGCAATCAGAATATGATGCACTTATAGAAAATGACACATGGCCTATATGTGATTTGCCTCTTGGCAAAAAGGCCATTGGTACGAAGTGGGTTTACAATTTGAAATGCAAGCCGGATGGTGAGATAAATCGCCATAAGGCTCGACTTGTTGCAAAGGGTTATGCACAGCAAAAAGGCATAGATTATGAAGAGACTTTTGCTCCCACTTGTCGTATGACTACTGTGCGTTTTCTATGTGCATTGGCAGCTCATTTTGGTTGGGATGTACATCAATCAGACATTGTTACTGCTTTCTTGAATGGTGACATACTTGAGGAAGTTTATGTAACGCAGCCTCGTGGTTTTGTCATAAAGGGACAAGAGGACAAAGTGTGCAAATGTAACAAGGCTTTGTATGGGTTGAAGCAATCTCCTCGTGCTGACACTCATTTGGTCAAACAAGGCTTTCGTAACAGTCCAACAGAAAGCACATTGTATGTAAAGCGTGAGGGTGATGTACTTCTCATTGTGGTTCTTTATGTTGATGATTTGCTGATCACTGGACCAAATGAGAGACATATTGCTGAATTTAAGGCTGATTTGAATGCTACTTTCAAGATGAAAGATTTGTGGCTGTTGCATCATTATTTGGGTATACAGTTTAAGCAGTGTGATGGTGGTATTGCCTTGTGTCAGAAAAGTTACATAGAGACATTGCTATGTAAGTTTGAACTTGAGGATTGCAAACCTATTGCCACTCCCATGGAAACAGGTTTGAAGTTGAGTCTACATGATGCTGGTGATCCTGCTGATGTCACTCTTTACCAAACTGCTGTTGGATGCCTCATTTATGTATGCAACACGAGGCCGGATATTCAGTTTGCAGTCTCACAGGTTAGCAGATTTATGCATAACCCAGGGTCTAAGCATTGGCAGGCTGTCAAGAGGATTTTCCGCTACCTTAGTGGCACTTTACATCTTGGCTTGTTTTATCCCAAGGGGGGATCATTGCCGCCAGACCTACATGCTTTTTTGGAGTCAGATTGGGCTGGTTGTTTTGACACGCGAGTGCCCACAAGTGGTTTTTGTTTCATGCTTGGCAGTTCATGTATATCATGGTTGAGCAAGAAGCAACCTACTGTGGCCACTTTGAGTTGTGAGGCTGAGTACAGGGCAGTCTTCACAGCTACGGTTGAGTGTGTATGGCTCAGCCGCCTTATGGCTGATTTGGGTGTTGGACAGGACACTTAGGCACCACAAAAGGATGGTGAATCCGCACACCCTTCACACATACACAAGCTCACTCCAAACACAAGACTAGGTGGCGATTCCGCACACCTCACATGGGCAAAACATTGCAAGAAAACATACTCACAAAACCTCAAGCTTTATTTAGAGAATAAGGTGATGAAATGGGGAGCATAGGGTAGGGGAATGAGAAGGGAGAGAGTGGTAGAGCACATGGCGGATAGGTGGGAGTTGATGGCGAAGACTCGCACGAGGGTTACGGCCATCATCCTTCATTTAGTTTCCCTTCATCTTCCATAGCCCAAGGGTGTAGAGGTCATGCTTAAGACGAGCATGGTGATTGCGGTGATGGTGATGGTGTGGGTGTGTGTGTGTGCACTAGGCACACACAATGCATAGTGTACTCTTTGGTGATGGTGTGTGTGTGTGTGTGTGTGTGTGCACTAGGCACACACAATGCATAGTGTGTTCTTTGGTGATGTTGTGTGTGTGTTTAGTGTGATGGTGCTCTTTATATAGGGGAGGAGGGGGGAGAAATTCTAGAATTTAGAAATGAAGAAATCATTATCTACATAGGCCATGTGACTGTGGGCCCCACTTGTCTGGCTGTGTGTATATGTGCCAGAACAGCAGTCTCATGAGAGAGAGACTAAGAGAGAGAGAGATGGGTGAATGGAAAATGAGAGGTGACATGGAGAATAAAGTAATTACAAGAGGGGAGAGAGGGGAGTGTGTTCAGAGGTGAATCTGTGTGCAGATGTGTGTGAACACAAGAAAAATCAGGTAACCACTGGGTGGGGATGGGTCTGTGGGCACCTTTTTCAATGAAACTGAGTGTGTGTGAGTGTGGGGGAGGCCATCTGGCTACAAGACAAGAGAGATTTTGAATTTTAGAGAGAGAGGGGGGTATTTGGATCATGGGAGAGTATAGGAGAGAGAAAAGGGGGGGTGGGGTATACTGTTTTGGAAGATAGGAGAGGTGGCATGTGAGTTAGGGTGCATTATTGGTAAGGACAGGGGGTGGGGTAGCTTCAAGGGAGAGAGAAAGGAGAAAGGACAAGGGGAAGAGAGAGGGGGTTGACCTTTTGAGTGGAGGAGAGGATAAGGGACACCCGGCGGGGCAACAATGAAGAAAAAAAGAGGCAAGGTGGGGATGGGCTACCCCGCAGGCATGAGGTGGCCTATTTTACCTTTCTTATATATTTACATAATCATACTTTATTTTTTTCTTACTTTCTCCAATGACTTTTATCACTCCCTCCCTAAGAGGGGGTTTTCATGGGGTGGGGACGAGAGAAGAGGGGTATGGAAGCTTGGCTTGTGAAAAGCCTCCATCACCGCAAAAAGTAAGTACATACCAATTTTTGAGCAATACTTCAATGCAAGAATTTGGTGGCCGACCTTGTTCATGGATGCCGACCAATATGTGAAATGTTGTGATGAATGCCAACGCACTAAAGTACCTATGAGGCAAGACAAAATTCCATTACAATCAATGATGGGAGCAAGGCTTTTGCTAAGTGGGGGCTAGACTTTGTTGGATCTATCTCACCATTGGCCTATAGGATGCATGCTCCCTTGTTGAGGAAATTCATGGTTAGAGGAAATTCATTAGCCCTCCCCTTTTGGCTAGAGGCATTCATGCCTCTAGCTCATCTGTTTCTTCTTCCGCTTAGCTATAGGATCCGATATCGAGTTGCCTTCTGAATTAGTCATTCCATTTGGCCATTGGTGAGATTTCTGGGATATTCATGAATCTGTAACAGGTCGGAGTGATAACTTGTTTCTTGGAATAGTGTGGGTTGATTAAAGGGGAAGCCCATGGCTTCCAGAACTTTGTGCCAATGTCCTCTTGGATCCCAAGTGAAAAATAGGATCATTGTTTGCAGTGTCCGAACAATAAAATTTGCATGCCAAATTGGACAAAATTTGTAACCACCAGTAGCGAGAGGGGAAATGAGAATCTTGGCTCCTGCAAAGACAGAACTGAAAATTATGATTCCCAAGAGTGTACCAAGAATCCACCATATATGGCCGCCTTGTTGGTGTGGTGAGCTCAAGTTGTCTTCAGAATCCTTCTTACTGCCATGACTAGAAAAAACTGCAAGCATATCATGCTTCTTTTGGGTGTGCTTAAACATGTCAGCTTCCTTTACTGATGCTAATAGCAAGCCACGTACCTTGCGGCTTAAATACAAGGGTAAACCACTTACCTTTCTCCAAAGAGAGGATGCACTCTTTGTAAAAATTTGTACCAAGTTGTGAATGAGGTCTTCATTCTTGCATTCTATCAGCCTTTTGTCTATCCATGGCTCCTTTGCTCTTATCTCCATGCTGATTTTCTCTCTATATGTTATAGCAGCTAGCCATAGCCATAGGTCTGATGCATCCCATGCAAACACAATGCTGTGTTGTGGAGGAGTTTGGAACATCCTTAAAAGGTTGGCAACATATTGATCATCAAACTTACTATGAACATCCTCACATAAACTGGAGGCATTACCCATCTCCAAGTTTATAACATCTTTCAGTAGACTAGAGGCATTACCCATCTCTAAGTCTATAACACTACACAATAAAGTCTTGCTCGGCTGCCAAGCCTCTGGAGAAATATCCAACTCCAAACCTTCAGTCATACTTACCTCTTCGTTATGGTCCTCTAGTGAAACTGCCTTGATGCAAGATTCCTTTAGCTTGCTACACTGTCCTGGGTCCATGCTGGTGCATAGGCTTCCGTTTTCAAAGCCCTCCCCTTTGCTTGATATGTTGTCCATCTTCTGCAAAGCCTTGCTAACAAGCTGGTTTTCCTCTTCTCTTGTATCTTTCATGACCTTTGCATTCCTCTTACTCTGACGAGGCCTAATCAACACTTTACACCTTCTTCTCCTTACTGCCCAATGTTGTCGATTGATTGCTTTGGTGCCTATTTCATTCAAGGTTAAAGATGTGCTCACATTTGTAACACAATTTTCTTGACTTACCTCCCCCACCTGGGTAGCATCTTTTGATTCTTTAACCTCTTGTTCCACTGCTTGAGTTCTTTGAATAGTCTTCTTACTTGATCCTTCTTCTGTTACACTCATTTTGACCTCTTCTGCAAGACCAATGATACTTGGTGTGTGGGTACCAATTGGTGGTGGGCGTAGGATGATTCTAAGTGGTGATTGTGGCGGACGTAGAATTTGTGTTGGTGGGGCTGGTGCTCGGGGTGGGGGTGTTCTTTCTCTAGGGGGTGACAATTGGTTCCTCCTACCTTCTCTATTATAGTTTTGTTGTGGTTTGGGATAGTAGTACATACCGTGACCATCTTCTCCGTAGTTGTAACAATGGTACTCTGGGTTCTGCCTTCGTTGTCCTCTTCCTTTTCCTGGGTTCCTTCCAGGTGTATGCCCTTGCTGCACCAGATGCACAGATAAACTCTCTAGTTGGATGGTGATGCGACTCAGTAGGTCTTGCTCTTCTGATGCCTCCTGTGGTTGGACTCTATGATTGGCTGTTGCAGTCACTGGGGTTGGTTGGGCCGAGCTTGTTTCCTCTGACTCGTTTACTCTTGCTTGCATGCATAGCTTCTTGTCTTTAAGGCGGGCTACATCGACTGCCAACTCATATGTTGCAGGAAACCTTCCCTTCACCTTCTCTCTAAGTGGCGACCATAGACCAGCAATGAAACGGTCCTTCTTTAGGAAACTAGGTTCTCCTTCACCTTCCTCCAGCGAGGCTACCCATCTCTCCCATAAGTCCACAAATTTAGACTCGTAGGTGGCATACTCCAGCAGGCCTCCCTGCTTTAATTCTGTCAGTAACTGCCATAGCCTCTCCGAGGTTGTGCCTCCACCAAACCTCTTTACAAAAGCAGCCATTAACACATCCCATGCATTCTTGGTGGCCTGGGGCAATGCATTATACCAGGACTTGGCCTCTACTTTCATCAGTAGAGGAAAAATTCTAAGTCGTGAAGCGTCGTCATCTTTGTTGGAGACGATACAAGCAATGTCGAAATCATCCAAAAAGTCGGTGGTGAGATCCTCTCCCTTCTTTCCACTGAACGTGGGGAAAGAAACACTTGCCATGGTAGTGACTCAGGAAATTACAAACCTCTTTTTTTTTTTTCTTTTAAACATTACATTAACAATAGCGGCTCATAGCAGCTTTTTTACAAGGGTGGGTGGATAGGTTAAAACAAGATAAAAATAGAAACATTAAAGGAATGGTGGTAATCTAATATGGGGAGAATGATAGGGTTCGGGGAATTGAGGATTTCTCCTAGTACCGCCGCACCGAATAGGTATACGATCTTCTGTTGGTAGAAGACTTTCCTATCTACATAGATATTCACATGCATATGCTGCAAGAATCTGAATGGGAATGCCGTTGGCCCGTTTTCCATCATGCACAGAGGATGAAATACTTACTTATACTCTTATCGTGCCAGTGTTGATGAGTCGGCACATCCACAAGAGGTTGTCGCTTTTCATGGGCTCTACCTTTCCTTCGTTGCTCAGCACGTACGGGGTGATGGCGACGCGTCTGACCATTCCCAGCCTCTTGGCTAACAACAATTGCAGATAATTTCCGTAGTCGGCGTGTTGCATGAATTCTACTCCATTCAATTGCAACTCGTCCCCAGCCCACTGGGTTTCTCCCGTGGTAGAGAGCTTCTTCAGGATAAGTTGTACAGGGAGAGGAGGAAGATTCTCCACTCTCTTTCCAAAACAACGAGAGCAGTAGCCGAACCACTCTTCTCTAGGACATGGGAATCTTCTTACCACTTCTTCTTCCGGATTGGCAAAGTGGATTGGTAGCACTCGCATGCGTCGTGCAAATCGGTAGGCGACCTTTCGCCGCTTAGCTTCGGATGACTTTCTCTTTGGCAAACTGGGTACAACCCGGTTTTCTGAGCTTGAAGCACTTGCTTGGCCAGATGCTTCTCCCTTCGGGGTCATGTGTTTCCAGACTTGCTTATCTTCTCCTTGCCTTTGGCTCGAGCAGCCCCTTTAGGCCACTTTGGAGTTATAACTTTGACTGTAGTTTCTTTAGGGAAAAGAGGTCTCACCGTTTGCTTCCCTTCCTTGATGTGAATGACTTCTTTGCGATGAATGTCAATGTAGATGACTTCAGCTTTAGGGTTTTCATGGGGTGGGGACGAGAGAAGAGGGGTATGGGAGCTTGGCTTTTGCTAAGTGGGGGCTAGACTTTGTTGGATCTATCTCACCATTGGCCTATAGGATGCATGCTCCCTTGTTGAGGAAATTCATGGTGCTTCATAGCAAGTCAATGACATATTACCCTCAAGAAAATGGACAAGTGAAGAGCAAAAACAAAGTTCTATTTACAGTTTTCAGAAAAATAGTAGATGAATTTTGAGCAGATTGGGACCAAGCGTTATATTTTGCTCTATGAGCGTATCAAGTAGCATACAAAACAAACTCGGGACAACACCTTTCAATTTGGTGTTTGGGATTAATGTCATATTTCCCATAGAACTCTTTGTTCCCACACTAAGAGTAGCAAAAAACTTAGGATGGACTGGGCATGAACTGTCTCATAGGTTGGTCCAACTAGAAAAGCTAGATGAAATACGACTCGAAGCTATTGCAAAAATCTATGCACAAAAATAGAAAATGAAAGAGTTTAATGATCAACATGTGATCAACAAGGAATTTCAAGAGGGGGAATATGTATTAGTCTACACCTTGAAGCACCACTCCAAAAAGTTGAAAAAGCGAGGTAATGGCCCATTTGTGATCAACAATATATCACCTAGTGGAGCCCTGAAACTTGTGACATTAGTGGGAGAGGAGATGCCTAACTGGATCAAAGGTTGAAAATTAAAGAGATATCATTTATCACTAACTGTTGGCATGCTCAAAAAGATTCACCAAGCAACGAAACGAAAATAGATTGCTCAAGCCATCAAAGCCCATGTCAAGGAGGAAGCAAAGTTGCAAATTTTAAAGTTCAAAGATTGGCAAAGCACAGCTCAAATTCGACAAGTGGAAACCACATATCCTCCTCTTGAAGCAATTCAGACAGCGCCGATGGCTTGGAGGTATGAATGTACGTTGGTAAAAGCATGTATTGGTGGTACCCTTTTTGCATTTTATGGTGGTACCCTTTTAAAAAAGTGGGGACCGACAAATTTTTTGCAAAAAAATTCAAAACTTGTTGAACTTTATAGTTTTAGATTTTACATGAAAAGATCTATCGATTGATATATAACATGCTATTTTCTTTTACATGTAACACATGAAGATGGGGCTTGTAAAGTTCCCCAAAAGGGCTTTCCAAGACTCCCCTTTTTGGTACCACCAATACATGCTTTGGCCCACATATCAATGTCCAATTGACACATGGATCAACAACATGGATCAACATAAAGAGCATTTATGGATACTGGTGTGCAAGTTTATGCCATTAAGTATTTGACATATCTAAAGCTATCAAATGCGATATTACTGCCAATCAAGATCACTCTGAGAGCAACCAACAAAGGGACTATGGTCAGCTTACGTCATGCCAATGTATCAATCAACATTGATGGCCATCATTTCCCACATCAATTCCATGTCATGGCTAATACTAATCCCAATGAAGCAGTCATTTTGGGAGTCTCACGGATGCGCACATACAAAGCAGCTCCAGATTGGCAAGAGGATTCCTTAAAGTGCAACCTCAATGGCACCTCTTAAGTCACTCCCTTAGCACCGATAGATCATATTTGGAATGTACAACCAATTCAAACAAAAAACCAGCCTAAAGTGTAGCCTAAACTAGCCACTCCAACCCATGAAAAACAAATCAGACAAGTTTGGAGACAAAAGTTCAAATAGCAAACCAACTCTCTATCCAACCGAACCAAGTACAAATGGATTCTGGTAAAAGCATGTATTGGTGGTGCACTTTATGGTGGTACCCTTTTAAAAAAGTGGGGACCGGTAAATTTTTTGCAAAAAAAATCAAAACTTGTTGAACTTTATAGTTTCAGATTTTACATGAAAAGATCTATCCATTGATATATAACATGCTATTTTATTTTACATGTAACACATGAAGATGGGGCTTGTAAAGTTCTACAAAATGGCTTTCCAAAACTCCCCTTTTTGGTACCACCAATACATGCTTTGGCCCACGTATCAATGTCCAATTGATACATGGATCAACATAAAGAGCATTTATGGATACTGGTGTGCAAGTTTATGCCATTAAGTATTTGACATATCTAAAGCTATCAAATGCGATATTACTGCCAATCAAGATCAATCTGAGTGCAACCAACAAAGGGACTATGGTCAGCTTACGTGATGCCAATGTATCAATCAACATTGATGGCCATCATTTCCCACATCAATTCCATGTCATGGCTAATACAAATCCCAATGAAGCAGTCATTTTGGGAGTCTCATGGATGCGCACATACAAAGCAGATCCAGATTGGCAAGAGGATTCCTTAAAGTGCAACCTCAATGGCACCTCTTAAGTCACTCCCTTAGCACCGATAGATCATATTTGGAATGTAAAACCAATTCAAACAAAAAACCAGCCTGAAGTGCAGCCTAAACCAGCCACTCCAACCCATGAAAAACAAATCAGACAAGTTTGGAGACAAAAGTTCAAATAGCAAACCAACTCTCTATCCAACCGAACCAAGTACAAATGGATTCCAAACTTCAAACAAATGAAAAAAATAGTCACCAAATCAACTTGGAAATGGAGACCCAAGCAACCAAAATAACAAATACATTCACCGTCTCCACAACCAAATTACAAGTGGGTACCAAAAACCAAACTAAGACAAACACGCCTTGCACCCAAAGTACTGAGACAAAACCAACAATCAAAATGATCTTTTATTTGGACAATCCAGTCTCAATGAAGTCTCACCAACGCAAGCCATTGAATAATCAGTTCAGTATCTGTATCTTGCACAACATATTGTTACCCAATGTATCTCTTCCATTAGCATAATAGGGCCACATTCCATGGCCTTGCATAGACATGATGTTTGTGCCCATGTACCTTGCATAAACCTTCACTCGGGACGACTCAAAATGGGAAGGGGGGAGTAATAGTAGATTAGGTAGCTTATTGCAAGATCTAAAGTTGCAAGACATTGAGAAATCATGTATATATAGTGTAAAAAGTGTGTTTTTGCTTATATTTTTGCTTTTTAGTAGGATTTAACCCTTAGTAGACATAATAATGAGCCATAACAAGAAATTTCAATAGACATGATGTCTAGAATGAGAGTAGGTATATATGAGTGTATGGAATAATTTTTAGCCAAATACTAACAATTTAAAAAAGTTTTCTTTTCTCTTTAATCTAATAAGGATAAAAAATTAATAAGCAAAGCCAAAAAAGTCGGACCAAACATTGAAACCAGTGCAGGGTAAACCTTAAACCAAGGGAAAAGTCAAATTGTGAAACCAACCTTGCAAAAAATTACAATTCTAGAGAGATTATCTTTGTCGCGTCAAAGATAGATCTCGCACCAGGAGGTGAATTTTGTAGAATTTTCAATTGATAGAGCTTCATTGGACCATTATACAGCTCTTGAGCAAGTTTGAACAAGTTTGGACCTGTGCAAGGGTAGGAAACACCAAAAAAATTAAAAACCTTTACAACGGGACCAAAAAGTGTGGCAAAACACTGGTAGATAGTCCAAACTTTGTGAAATGCATTGGACAAGCTTGAAATCACATATAAAAATGAGGTAAGTCACATTGGGCAAAAATATCTTTAAATAGGGTAAAGTTGTTGGACACGCCAAAGATTAAATTTTCACTATAAGGATAATTTTGTTGATTTAGTACCATTTGGTGTGCCTAAGATAGCCTACATAGATTTACAGAGTTTGGGGTACATTCCAGTAATTGGTGGTAGGAATTGCTAGTTATTTTATGACTTCAAATTAATAACTATGGAATCATATACGGTTTGAAGTGCTGGTGCGCAACCCATGTCCCTACACAGAGCCCTCCCACGCCCATCGGTTCCTCCCTCCCCCTTTCCATGCACAAAGTCTCCGCGTGTCAATTCCTCTCATCCTATTGTGCATTCAAAATTTCTTCTCAAACACGATTTTTCATTAAATTTTTTCATTGCCCCTAGTCTTACCATCACTTTTTGGGTTAAGCGGTGCTTCCCACAAAATCAGCCCGATAAAATAACCTCGACTCTTGAAATTGACACGACAAAGCTTCTTCGACAGGTTTTGTGTTACGGCACAGCAACACATTAATTTTTCACACCGAAACTTGGGAGCAACTAGAAAGTTTTTTCTCAAAGAGCACTTGTAGTAGCAGCACCACTGACAGATTTTCTACGTCAACTGACGTGACACCCGCCGACGGGCATGTTTCTAGACCAACCACAGGGGGGTGAGTATTATTTTTTATCGTTGTTCATTTTTTAGCATTTTTGAGTTTTATTTTTGAATTGCAAGAAATTCAAAAAATATATGCTACATGTAGTGTGTCCTTGCCGCCCTCTAAACTAGATTAACTTTTAATTAATCAAATTAAATTGTCTCTAAACTAGATTAGATTATTAACTAGATTATCTTCTAATTAATCAAATTAAATTATCTTTAAATCAGATTAAATATTTAACTAGATTAACTTCTAATTTTAAAGTAAATTAAAACTAAGGCTTGGCTCTGTACTGTAAGGGAAGCCATTAAAAAAATATGGAGGGGGAAGCAGAGCCTCCCCATCATTAGCACGTGCGGATGATGGGGAGGCTCTGCCTTCCCCCCCATATTTTTTTCTTGACATCCCTTCCAGTACAGAGCCAAGAGTCACTTTAGCACCATATCTACTGTTCACAGACCCACTGTGGTAAAAAAAAGGGGGGGGGGGGGGGGGGGGGGGGGGGGGGGGGGGGGGGGGGGCAGAGCCCCCGGCCATCATCCGCGTGCGCGGATGATGGGGAGGACTCTGCCCCCCCTCCCCCTTTTTTTTAACCACGGTGGAGTTGTGACAACAGATATGATGCATCCGCGTTTTACCATGGCAAATGAGGGAGAGATGGAGAGATCTACCATGGCATCTTTACTATGCCAAATGGGGGGAGGTAGAGCCTCCCCATCGTCCGCGCGTAGCCTCCCCCCAATGGCCATGGTAAAGATGATGCGGGCTGAGAGAGCTGCAGAGAGAGAGATCCGGGCAGAGATGGAGAGATCCGCGGGCTAAGAAATCCGGGCAGAGAGCACCGCGGCTGAGAGAGAAAGCCAGGCAGAGAAGGAGAGAGCGTTGCTGACTGGGAGAGAAAGGAGGGAGGAGGGGGGAGATGGAGAGAGGACTACATGTGTTTTCTTGAAGCAGGTTTGTAAGTGCACTCAAAAAAGTGAGCAACAGTGTGTGTGTCCCTTTTGTATGTTGCCATACCCCAGGGACAATTCACATTCTGGGTGGACGAAATGATAAGCTCCACTAGAAAGATACCACCTTAAACCCTGTCATCTACAGAGTGTAAAATAGATTTTAAATTTTATTCTCTAAAGATTAAAATTACGGGAATATATGCATCGGGAGCTATTGATGTTAAATTTACTGGAGCGCTGATGTTAAAAAAATATACACCTTTAAATTTTGAGAGGTGCAGATTAATTTTGCAAGTCAAAGACTGACAAATTTACTAATCACATCAATTTGCTTAATAATGTATAATACTTAATATAAAATACATCTTATTATATATTATTTAATATAAATAATAGTATATA
Source organism: Adiantum capillus-veneris (assembly GCF_014529385.1). Classification (NCBI taxonomy): domain Eukaryota; kingdom Viridiplantae; phylum Streptophyta; class Polypodiopsida; order Polypodiales; family Pteridaceae; genus Adiantum; species Adiantum capillus-veneris. The sequence goes on from NC_140959.1 coordinate 322,823, forward strand.
GTTTATATTGTGTAGTATAAGATATAATATTTAATATTGTGTGTAGTATGTGGAGTAACATGCGGTATATAATATATCAATAAATAACAAATATATATCTAACATATAGCTTAGCTTATCATAGTATTTGCAATATTTAACATATATATATATATATAGATTTTACTAAATATTATATTATATATATAGATATAAATATATGTGTGTATGTATATGCATATACTTGTGTCTCTGTGTATATATATAAGTTTGAGTATATGTATATGTGTGCTTATATGTATATATATATGTGTGTGGGTGTATATGTATAAGTGTGTGTATATGTATATGTATAAGTGTGTATATATGTATATATGTGTGAGGGTGTATATGTATATGTATAAATGTGTATATATAAATGTGAGTATATGTATATGTGTGTGCATGTGGATGTATATGTATATATATTGATATGATATATGTGTGTGTATGTGTATATATAAATGTGTTTATATGTATATATATATGTGTGTGTATATATGTATATATGTGTGTGGGTGTATAATACATAAGCATGTGGATATATGTGTGTGCATGTGGATGTATATGTATATATATTGATATGATATATGTGTGTGTATGTGTATGTATAAATGTGTTTATATGTATATATATGTGTGTGTGTGTATATGTATATATGTGTGTGGGTGTATAATACATATGTAATAAATATACGTTATTTAACATATATATTTAGAGATTATAATAGATATTATATTATAGCTAAAAATTTTAAATCAATTTAATTAAGTGTCATTTTTATAATTAAATGTTAGAAGATTTGGAAAGATCTACATGATTACAATTGCAAAAAAATTAAGGTGTGATATTGAATATACACTTACTAAAGTTTTTTGTGAAAGTATATACTGTTTTGAGCTATATTATTTCCTGTCATTTCCTTATTGTCTGTTTTTCAAATTTTTATCTCCTTCTCCCCTTCTTCTTTGCTACAATTATGACAGCTTCTGCCATGGTTTCGTGGAGGATACACGGGGCCACTATAGAGCATAGTGTCTTAGGTTGAGGAATGGAGAGCTTCTTCTAAGTGAATATTATCTATAGAGCCTATTACCTCACTCTGTCAAATTTCAAGGCCTTCTAAGGCACCAACTTCCTTCTAAAGCACACAATGTCCAAGTGAGTACATTTCCATTGCTACATGGATAGTAAACAAAGTTAAAACCTGTCGGTTGTCCAAACTATTGGAGCTTTATGGACCTCCCAATAAGGTAGGAGAGCTTCTTACTGTTTACAATGGCAATGTTTGTTTTGAACTTCCTTCAGCCCATGAAAATAAAAAGATGCACGGAATGGAGCAAAAGTATGACGATCACCTATGGTCTCGACCTACATCAACCAACATGGCTATTGAGTGCACAGTGCGCTTGAGTTACTGTCTTGGAAGTATTTGTTGCTACAGGATCACATGTCCTTTTTACATGAGAAGGAAGATACAACGATGCATTCTTTCATGGTCACTTGGACAGACAAGTCAGCATGGGCTATCCCGCTAGTGAAGGTAAATCTAAACTAACCTTCCATTATTGTGAGAAAAATGGCACTTGCACAAATGTTTGCACGTGCATGATCTATTATGTGATGTCAAAGGACTCTACAATTACACATTTGGTGATCCATCTTGGAGAGAATTGCCACAATGTTCAGCCAGGTACGAGGAGAGAAACACTTGAAAAGGTGCGTAGTCTAGTTAGCACAATTCTAAAGATTGAGAAGGGAGGTCCTAGGAAAATACAAATGCTAGTTGCTTGACAAATGCTATTTGAATATTTGACAAAAGAAGATGACCTAAAAGCCACTGATGTTGAGCTTAATCATTTTCTTGAAGAAATGATGCCACTTGTTCAAAACAAAGGATTCAAAGGAATTGTGTCACATGAGGAAACTATACAGGGTCAAGTCGTTGGTGACGGATATGACAATATACTAATGCTACAAAAACGTTGTGTTTTTACATTCTTCCATGGAAGTTGTTTTCCTGGTCAGGGTGTACCCAAGGAGAAATGTTTCTTATTCAAAATGTCTACCAAAGGTCCTGCTTCAGGAGTTGAGCTAGTCAATCGAATGAGACAAGGAGGTATAGGAGATTTGAGAAGTGTATGGGTGCACTTCAATCACACTCACCGGATTGAAGGGTGGGTAACAATGTCATGCTCGATTTTTGATCCCGGGTAAGTGATCTCATGAATAGATCTAACACCAAATTTTGATGCTAGCCTCCTTTTTTGTTACTAACTATAGTATGTATACAGCATGCGAGCATTGCAGGTAATTGCAATATGTGAAACTAAAGAGGAAGACGAAGAGTCACAAATTTTGTTTTGGAGAAATTTAAATACAATGATGGAAAAATGTGGCCATGAACCACCAGACTTTGTCGCATTCATGTCTGACAAAGCTGGAGCTAATTGGTTAGCAATACGGGCTGTCTACAATGGAGGAAAGCATAATGTGATGGTATGCAGGGAGCGATCTTTCCTTTTTCAATGGGAGCAGAGTCTGGTGCATAAACATTGTAAAAAACATGTCACTATTGAGAAACAACAACATCACATTGAAATGTGTGAAGCATGGCGCTTAGCATGAACAACTAAAGAGGCCTCCCACATCGCTTCTATAATAAGATAATTGTGGGTACAAAATGTGACCAAAGATAATCTAAAGGGTTTAAAGTGATGATTTAATTGGTGGAAGCAACGAATTGCCCATTGGGGTGGAGCTACAACCATGGTATGTAAATCTCATTATTGATTTTTCAACAAGCACATATTTAGGGATTCAGATGTTTGTGTCTTTATTTGCCATGGATATATAGGCCAATAAAAGTCCTTGGGAGAATGCTCAAATTCCAAGCATAAATTTATCGAAGATCATCCATGCAAGTTGGTTGGCAGGTAAAGGTAGTAAGCGAAAGATCTCACTTTATGATGCATGTGTTAGCAATGTTTTGAATGCATATATTCAGTGTGCAAAGAGGTTGGGATATTCCACAGGCAGATTCATGGGAACTGGTCCTTCCATAGAGACAATGATGGACAATGCCAAACAGAGAGAATCTCCAAATCCTACTTATATTGCAAGTACATTCAAAGGTTTGGTTGCTGGCAGTCCCACGTATGAGCAGCCTGTGTGATGGAAGGTGACAAAGAGACTGTGTAGAGAAATAAAAATGGAAGTACAGCTGGTACAAGCTCGCATCAACCTGGATATGTAATGGAGGCAAGGAAATGCAAAACCAGGGGTCGACCAAGGAGTATACAATTTGATGAATAGGAAAATGAATGTATGTTAGTGCCATTGAAGCACAAGAAACCATACCAGAAGAGCAAGGAGCCAATTTCGTATGCTGTATAAAAGAGGTGGAAGTGGCACGTGAAGATTGGGCTTTATGAAGGATGCCAACGATTTGTGTTAGAAAATGCTTTGTTATGGAGGGAGAAAAAATTGCAGCAACAAATTACAGAGCCGTCAAGTGGGATTGGTTGCACCATGTTTTTGGTCTGAGCGAGCTTTTAAAGACAAAACCATTGCATAGTGGATATGGTTCTGCAATCATGATGCAAGTCACACACAAGGAGTACAGAGGCATGTCAAATTATCACCTATTGTTCTAGCATTCTGGCCAATTGAAATTGGGACAAGGTTATCAAAGGAGGAAAGTGACACCCTAGTGCGATGTGGTTTTCAATTTGTAGATTTTGCATCACCATCCCAGAAAATCAAGAATACATTTGTTGCTTCCACAGAAGGAGGTTCAAGTAGTAGGAAGCACAAGTAGAGGCATGGTATTTCCAAAGAACACAAAAGAGATTAGAGTCAGCTATATGCATGGTCGCAACTTTCTTGGAGGAGAAAATGGAAAGTGAACAACACATAGTTTTTCGAGTATTGACAGAGAGTTGTTACAATGCTCACATAAAGGAAGAACCTAATTGCACCTGCCCTAATTTTCAAAAAAGAGAATCCATGCATAAAGCCTTTCTAGCATGTAAGCACATGTATTATGTATATGTGCATATACTTGGCCTTCAACCAAAGGAGCACATGGTCATCCATCAGCCTGTACTAACTCCCATGGACCTTGCTTTTGTATTGGGACAAACACGCAAGATATGCCCTATTGTGTAGTGCAGCTATAGAGAACCAAAGTGCTGTAGAAGAATGTTTGGATGGAGTCATCGTTTATGTTTGAGCAACAGATTTACTGTGTTTCACACAATGAATCTTTTTGGATTCCTCTATTGATATAGATGTATGCCTTGAGGATCATATGTCTTTCAAGATTTTTAAGGTCAAAGTATGGACTTTTTGAAACTTATATATGCTCAAAGGAGTGTGTATTATATAAGTAATGTCTATATTTTGGTTTGATATTTTGTGACATTAAAAAACGCTCTAAAATAAAAATCAAAAATCTAGCAAAAATGTTTTTGATTGCAAAAGCTCGAAACCAAAAGCTCGCTAAAAAAACACACTCAAATGAACGTAGCATTTGGTCCCAATTAGTTCTAGACTCACTAACCAACTTTGTAAGAATCGGGCACAATGTCTTATTCATAACCTCAGCTTGTCCATTGGCTTGTGGATGATAGGGAGCTGATTTACAATGAATTACCATGAATTTATCCAAAAGATGTTCAATGACTTCATTCAAAAATTGCATACCCTTATCACTAACAATACCAATAGGCAATCCATATCACACAAATACATATCCATACAAAAATTGTGATGTGTTTCGTGCGCCTCTTTTACCACGACTTTTGCTTCACCCATTTTGTGAGATAATCCATAGCCACAATGATATATTGGGCATGTGAGCGATAAGCAAGTGGAGTAATAGGACTAACAAAATCTATTCCCCATTTAGCAAATGTTCTAGCTCCCATCATAGACCTCAATGGAATCTCATCTTTCTTTGTAGGCACCTTTGTGTGATGACTCTCATCACAACATTTAACATATTCATCCGCGTCTTGAATTAAGGTAGGTCACCAAATCCCAACAATCAAGAGAAGCTTTACAGTTTGCTTGGCTAAGAAATGACCCTCTGTTAGGCCACCATGAGCCTGCTCTAATATAGGTACATACTCAATTTCATGAGCACATAGCCTCAATTGTCCGTCTGGCCCTCTCCGATATAATTGTTCGTTAATCATTAAATATTTTCTGGCCTCTACTTTCAGTGAATTTCTTCTTGTTCTTGAACAATCTCTTGGAAGTTCTCTCTTCGTCAAAAACTCTACAATAGCTTGACTCCAATTTGGTGCTATCGTGACACAGTATAAAGTGGCATGATCCACTGGTGGGTTGGCCATACAATTCTTGCATTCCTTGATGTAATTTGCTACATCACCTGCCATTCCTAGCCAATGCACTCCAAGTCTCCTCAAACGCTCAAATGTACTATGCCTTTTGCAATGAAATCCACCAGATTGTATATGAGCCTCCTGAAGATAAGAGTCATACTCTTCTGGGCTAATACACAATCGCAAAATTCCATCCTGATCATGATGATACAATTTTCCCGCAATTATCTTATAATGTTGGACTTGCCTTACGTCTTCCACAATGTGCTTTGTCTCAAAATTCATTCCATATATCAAAAGAGGAATAATACTCTCAGCCTAGCTTAGCACCATTTCATTATTAAAGAGGTAGGCATCAGGTAGGTCATCATTTACACCTGTCGTCAGTGCTTCACCATAAATCATCCTAGAAAGACGATCCGCTCTTTGATGAGTGGTCTCTTTCTTTATCACTATTGTAAAGTCAAACTCCAACATTACAATGAACAATCTTATGATACGTCTAGTATTACATGGTTTGTTTACCAAATAAAGCGATGTTTGATGCTCCATCAAAATGTAAACTTGTTTGTAAGCAAGTAGTGGAAAAATTTCTTCACTGCATAAACCATCCCTAATCCTTCCCTCTCAATTGTCGTATAATTTTTCTTGTTACTGTTGAGCTATCGACTGGCGTAGCTAATAGGAAAATCCGTATTGTCTTTGCCATCTTGTGCCAAAATGCATTCCAATCGCAAGTGCAAAACCATCAACATTCACATGAATTTTTTTTGTCCAATCTGGTGCTTCAAATTAGCTGCTAATACTAATGCCTCCAACTTGCTGAGCAATTTCCACTCCTCATGTAATCCGAAATAGAACTTTTCATTGATTTGTCAAAAGCTTGAGTATTTACAACATGTATAGAGTGACCCGCTTCATTGGCTTGGATGCATACATCCTTTTCCTGAAGGTTGATACCTAGAAGTGATTTTCCTTTTGGGATGTTCCATGCTAGCACCCATATGATCAAACCAAGGTAAGCCTAGGATTACATCTTCATGTCTAAGTGGAGAGATGTAAAAATCTTCTTTGTCCACATACCCTTGGACATGAAGCCTAAGCTTTCCAATAAGAGGTGTCACTGAAGCTACTTGGCCTTTGAAAGGTCCATCTGCATCAATGGTCTCCCCCATCTCATGTGGATGTACTCCTAGCTTTTCAGCCCCCATCCTCCATTGAAGCTTTACCATCTTGTGTATTCCCTTGACTTTGATGGGGCAATTCTTTGCCTCTTTTCTCATGGGATACAAGATGATTTTGCTCCCCTTCTCCTGCAAGAATTTCTCTTTTGGAGGTCTCACCATGAGCCCTCTCAAAAATTATTTCATTTTGGGAAAAGGTGAACATACACTACAAGAAGTACTTCACATTAGCGACGCTCACAGTGCGACACTCAAAAGTGAAAATCCACGACGTTGCTATTTTATTTGTTACATAGCAACGCCTATAGCGACACCGACAGGGGTAAAAAATAAACCGAGAGCACCTGAAAACTCAGATCTCAGATCTGAGTATTTGGCACTCAAGCAAAGGGGTAACCCACACTCTCCCTCTCTCTCTCCTCCCCCCCCCGCCACACACACACAAACACACACGAGGAGAGGAAGGAGAGCCAAGTATGCTCCTTCCCTCTCCTCTCTCTCATGTTCCCTTCCCCTCTTTCTCTCTCTCTCCCCCCCTCTCTCTCTCTCTCTCTCTCACACACACACACACACACACACACATTGTGTCTTTGAAAAAGAGAGAGAGAGAGAGAGAGAGAGAGAGAGAGAGAGAGAGAGAGAGAGAGAGAAAAAAAAAAAACCAAAGAGAGAGAGAGGGGGAGAAGAGGAAAGAGAGAGGTAAGGGGAGAAAAAAGAGAGAGAGAGAGAGAGAGAGAGAGAGAGAGAGAGAGAGAGAGAGAGAGAGAGAGAGATTAGGTTAAGATTTAAATTAGATTAGGTTAGATTACATTTAGATTTATGTTTATGTTGAGTTTAAGATTAAGTTAGATTTAGATTTATGTTAGATTTAAAATTAGAGCAGTATTAAAGATTAGCTAGCTATGTTAGATTTAAGTTAGATTACATTTAGGTTTAGGATTTAAGATTGGATTAGATTTAGGTTTATGTTGAGTTTAATATTAGATTAGATTTATATTTAAGATTAAGACAAGATTTAAAATTAACTAGATTAAATTTAGATTTAAGTTAGATTACATTTAGGTTTAGGTTAGATTTAAGATTAGATTAGATTTAGGTTTATTTTGAGTTTAAGATTATATTAGATCTAGATTTATGTTTGATTTAAGATTAGATTAGATTTAAGTTAGATTTTAGTGCATGTCAATGAAGGGGCGCTTTGCCCAAAGAGCAAACACTAGTTACACAACAATATGTATATTCCCATCAGAATCTGACACCTATTAACTCACACACTAACCATATTCAATTAGCCACGAATCACCACATGTTCAGTTAGTTAGATTTAAGATTAGATTTTGGATTGAGTTTTTATATTAGAGTCTACCTTCGGGATTACAGTAAAAAAATTAGAGCTAGACGAACGGTGATCCCTCTCTTCCTCTCTTTGGATGCGACCTTAAGTTGGAAAGCTTTCAACGGCATGCTACTCAGATTAGAGGCCAACATGTAATATGCTAAGTAATCTCTCGAACAAAGATCTATTGTGAACAGATGTTAAGATGCTGTGAAATGCTACAACCAGAGAAGAGGCAAAGGGGTTTTGTCCACTACATGCACCATCATGTAGACGTGGGTGTGTAGATTTCTCGTACCCACAAATATAGGCATTGACCAATAAAGACGAGATTACCACCCGGTGGTTCTGATTTTTGTGCACCTCTAGACTGAGGTGTGCATGGATTGGACATGACTAGAGAATGTGAGGTAGTTTACAGTGTGAACAGAGAGAGAGAGAGAGAGAGAGAGAGAGAGAGAGAGCGAGAGAAGACGGAGGATGCCAATAGAAGATTAAATTTATGTCTAGGTTATAAGGTTTTATCTTCATTATGAGTAGTGACGAGGATGTGGGGCCGTCCAACCAAAACACCTATCTCTCAACAAGGATCTTATGTCCTTGTAATCAATGCAAGCATGCTATGCAACGGACAAGACGCGTTTCTTTGCAGCACGTTCGCGAATTTGGAAAGTTAGATCCATCTATTATAGATCGAGTTGTTGCCAATTATAACTCGTCGGACTTTGACGCTGGCCTACAAACAACAATCTTGCAACCCAATAGACGTGTTGGCAGGCGATTGGTCAAGCAGCATACGTGAGGCCACAAGATGTAGTCTCTGATAGCTTGGAGGATGATCATACAGACCACATTCCCAACGAGGCAATGTTTGAGCCCGAGATCGATGAAATGATCGAGACAATCAGGATTGAGAAAGGCTTATCTATGATGATATGAAAAGTGAAGCCGATATGCCGTTGTATGGTGGAGCATGTGTGTCTAGATTGAAGGCGCTCCAAGTTCTTCTCAACATGCAGGCAAAGTTTGGATGGAGTGACACTAGAGTCACAACGCTTTTCAGGTGATCTATTACAATGTGTTTACTTTAATAAAAAACTCTAGATATATAATGATCTGATAGATTGCTTACACAAGTGTACCGCATTTTTTTCACTGTGTAGATTGCTCAAAGAGCATATACTGCCAGCTGATAATGTGATGCCAGATTCCAGAGAGGAAGCCAGAAAGATCTTGCAAAACTTGGGGATGGATTACAATTAGATTCACGCTTGTCCTAATGACTGCATTCTTTTTAGAGGGGAATACATAGACATGGAGAAGTGTCCGAAATGTGATTCCAAGAGATATCGAGTAAATCTCCACGGAACAAAAATTCCATAAAAGGTTTGCGACATTTTCCTCTGGTTCCTCGCATCAAGCATTTCTTCGAATGTAAGTCCATGGCCGCCCTAGCATCATGGCATGAGGAGAATAAATCTTTGGATGGTGTGCTACAGATTCCTGTAGATTGCGCAGCCTGGAAACATATAGACTCTCTACACAGGAATCCCTCCCTCTTTATGAGTACTCTCTCTCTCTGCCTCTCTCTCTCTCTGTCTCTCTCTCTCTCTCTCTCCCCCCTTGTCCATGTTTTCTTCTCCATTCAATATTAAGATTAAATGTCTGTGTGTTTAATGCAGGTTTGGATGATGATGACTTTCTTTCTTCTTTGTCACCCCGGCAGCGGCAGTGGTACGAGGATCATCATTGCTTTGGAGCACCATCATGTCGTTCTACTCCTTCAGCGTCTCCCACTGTTTCGGAGCATTCAGCACGCTCCGAAGCTTTGATGTCGACGAGACAATCTTCACACTCGTCTAGGCACCGACACTCTAGTGGTGGCGACGGCGGTTGTTGTGGGGATGCCACCGCTGATGCCTCGACACCGCCTCGTGTTCGACGAGGCTCTTTACCTTCCCCTTCTTTGCCCGCCTCCACACCAGCCACGATATCGCCATCTACGCCAGGTTTTGTGTGGCTGACGACCGTTCCTGGCTACACACCACTACCTACTCCTTCGGGAGTCACCCCAATCGACACTCCTCGCTTTGGGGCCCAGACTCCAGTGGAGACACGACATCCATACCCCAATCGACATGCCACTAGAGACCCCTGTCAGGACACCCAAGTTCACGCATCACAGGCAAGAGGGCTTGCCTTACTCCGTCCACTTCAACGGCGGCATCATCTTGGATGATGAAGGCAAGAAGATAATCTTGCACATGCACGGTCTTTGCTCTCAGGTGTTTAGACACTGCATACTAAACACCTGGAGTGAAGTACCAAGTGAATTAAAAGACAGAGTCATCAGCACGCTGCATGACGAGTTTCCCATGTCAACACGGGATGATCGCATCAATGAAGACCTGATGAAGTTTCGAATGCGCGAATACTACAAGCACAAGTGTTCTGAAGTGCAAAAATCAATAAAGCATGGGTGGAATAGACCAGATTGGCTGGCCAAAGAAGATTGGAAGAATGCAAAGCAAGCAGCGTGTGAGAATCCTGACAAGTGGAAGCAACAAAAGGAGGCAGCCAAAGCGTGAGTGGAGGCAGGGAGCTCGCACCACTTGGGGAGTGGTGGGTGGGCATCATTTGAGGACGATTTTGTAAGTGTTTTTGCATTTCTCTTTAGGTTTGATAGTTTAGGGTTTAGGGGTTTTTAAATTCTAACATAATGGATTCTTTGTATGTTTTGAATAGTGGTCGATGACAAGACGTGACCCCACACCGTACGAGCATGAGTACGCAGGCAAGAAGGTCTTAAATGCCCTGATGGACATTCTGAGTTCTCACGGCAACATGGTTAGTATTAGGGTTTACTCTTTTCTATTTGTTGTATTGTTTTGTAAATTATATGTTTATACTGAGATGTCTGATTAGACGACCTAAGTCTAGCCATAGCTATATAGCATTAGTTTCCTTTTGTCATAGCATATGTATCATGAGATGACGTGTATACGTCTTTTTGTAACTATTGGAAAACCATGTATATTTTCTCAATAATGACAATGGTGTTGTAACTATTACATTTGCAAAGCTTCACAATCAAGTGATTTTGCCTATGATGTGTACAATTGTCATTGGTTTACTTTCATCAACTTACTTCGTCAGTTTTGTATATTTATTTTGCAAACAATACTATGGATGATGGAGTTAATGGTTATATTTTCTTGTGGGTGACTACTTTGGGTCTATACCTAAGCTTGCACTTTCTTTCAAAGGTGAATCTGGGCTTATCTTGGATTCATTTAGGTTTACTCTATTATTGAAATATTCAATATGGTTGATGGATGCCCTGCCACCAATTTTTTTTACTCTCGAGTGTTGCTATAAACGTCGCTATATAAGGCTCTGCAACGTTGCTATAAGCGTCGCTATAGGTAGCTTGTAAGCGTCGCTATAAGCGTCACTATATGCATCGCTATATAGCGATGGCCATAGCGACGCATAGAGCGACGCTCATAATGACGTTCTCGTATCAACGCTATTAGCGACGATCTTAGCGACGTCAGGGAGTATAAAAACCCAATGTATTTCCGTCGCTAAAAACGTCACAAGTGCACACAACCTCTTGTAGTGATATTACTAGCTTGAAGTTGATCTTGCACTTTTGCTTGTAAAGCAGGGTTACCAATAGAGCCTAGTGACAAGAAAATTCACAAGCATAGAGCATCATTAGTAGCACCTTCGCAAATTCAAAGTCATGAACACTAATTCTACTCTTTTTATTATTGTCAGCCATGTTAATAGACATGTGTATGCTAATTTGTTCTTTGAACTCAAGAACCTTAGTTGCTACTTCTCTTTACTGTTGAAAAGTATCACTCAAGAATACACACATATGGTTTAGTATTTTGTTAATTGCAAAAAGTAGTGGAGAGAGTTTAACATTGCTAAGCCGACGCCAGTTCCTGTTGCGCTTTCTAATAGCTCAATAATGGTTAAGCCATAGGCAAGTCTCAAAATACTCCATTATTAAGACCATAGATCCCAACGGTGTACCCTGTACCCTACTTTCCATAGGCATGCCAACCAAAGATAATAAATCCCTATTCCACTTACTCTATTTCAATGATCATTCCAACCTTCGTGATCTACTCAAGGACCTCTCTTCGTAAGCAAAGAAAAGAGAAACCTAATGGTCTGATACCAATGTAGTAGATATATGTTTAAGCCATAGGCAAGTCCCGAAAGACTCCATTATTAAGACCATAGATCCCAATGGTGTACCCCTTACCCTACTTTCCATAGGCACGCCAACCAAAGATAATAAATCCCTATTCCACTTACTCTATTGTAATGATCAATACCAACCTTCATGATCTACTCAAAGACCTCTCTTCTTAAGCAAGAAAAGAGAAACCTAATGCTCTGATACCAATGTAACATAATTGGGCTAATAACTGAGTGTAGCAAAAATAGATTGACAATAGTGAGCTTTCTATTAAGCAAATTCCTAGTGAAGTTACAAAGAGTGCTTCATTGGAGATAGCATCATCAACTACAAACCTAACTAGCATGGCATGAACAATAACTTGTAAGAGAGAGAGAGAGAGAGAGGAGAGAGAGAGAGAGAGAGAGAGAGGAGAGAGAGAAACAATTGAGGGTCGAATTTACTTGGAGCCGGTCACCCCTCTAAAAGGCTTTTGTATTATAGGTTCTCCCATGAAGAGAGACCTGATTACAATACAAGCTTTGTGTTCCTTATGACCATATGGATGCCATGAAGACGGAAAGCTTCATGCACCACAAACATGCTTCTTTCAACAAAATAACTTATCCCAAGCCTCAGTCCCAAGACCTCAAACGCCTTCAAAGGTGGAGAGAGCAAGCAGGGAATGAGGAAAGATGGAGGGAAGAATATGTATACTAGAAAGAAGTATTCTTCTCATCATAGATTACTCTTTTTAGCATAGCATAGCATAGTAATGAAGATGCGGAAGAAGATGAGCATGATTTTAGCTTGTCTCTTGCTTGGATTTGCACTCCATAGACGAGAGTGTTGGTGTAGGCTCTCTACTTCTCATGCCTTGGAGAATGAGCTCAAGATTCCATTGCACATCAATGTGTGTTGTGTCTAAGCTTTTTCCCAAAGAGACAGAGAGAGAACTCAAATTTCCAATTTACTCATGCTTGTCAGTGATTGGTCCAAGGCTGAGGCTGGCCAATGAGAGTTCTTCTACATATCTAGCAAGAGGTGGAGCCTTGTAAAAAGTGTCCCTCCTTCATCCTTTGAGAAGAAAGATTAATTCATTTATTACTTTGAAGCTAAATTCTCATTGGACCACTGAGTCAACTGGCCAATAGGAATTAAGCTTGCCCAATTCTCACTGGACCCCTTGGTAAACTATCCAATAGCATTAAGAGAAGTCTTAATTCTTATTGGTCCTTTTTGTAGACTTTTCTAAATCATTTAAGTTTAATTATATTAAGCTTAATTCTCATTGGTACACCCCATAAGCCATCCAATAGGATTCAGGCTTAAATGGGGGAAACATAGCTAGAGGCCTAACATGTGTCCTTTATGCTTCTTGAGGAAGGGTGGCTCCTTGATAAGTGTGTGTGAGTGATCTCTCTCATCTCTCCTAAATTGCTACAAGAGAGGGCTCGTGGAGATTTTGTAGTGCCACTTTTTGACTTGCTGAAGCAATCATTACCCTTGACTAAGCACAACCTTATCTTACCCTTTAGACTAAGGTTCAAGTACTTAAAACTGGAAATTGTCTTGCATATTGCTCCATTGCCTAAGGGCTTTTAACACTAACCTTTGGAGGCTTCAATGAGGCTTACCCTAAGGTCTTTTAAGCTCCCATTATGTGCACAGTGCTCTTTGGTAGATACCTCTTCTTTTGGACCCTTATAGAGATATAACTATCTCTTCTCTTGGTTCTCTACTAAGATAGGTCTAGAAGCACATTTTAATATTCCAACTCTTGTTCCCTTTATCTTCTCGTATAAAATGATCAGTTTAATACGAGAAAATCATTTTGGAAAGTTAGATATTAAATTTTATGACAGAACTACACATTTGGCTCGTAGCAAGAGATTTAGTCAGAGTACTATTTCTTAGAGAAAATAAAATTTTTGTGTCTATATATCTTTTCAACATTTAGTGTTTTTTTGTTGATCTCACCTTTGTTATGTTTTGTCTCTTGTATTTGCGGGTTGCCATCCTTGTGCACATCTCATATCATCATGCCAAGGAGGCCATCGATGGCTTTCCTAGTATGGAGTTCACACGTGCTATCGTACAAGAGTATCACTTCTACATCAGTGATCACCACTCACATAGTGCTCAGCTTGTGCAATGCCATTTTTTACTACATGACACCTTTTATCATAGCCAAATGGTTACCATATGTCCGCATCTTGTTTGGTCAAATAGGTGTGGTGCATAGCTCAAGAGAGCTTGGCAGTTCTATTGGCTATTGAGATGGCATGGTCAGTCTAGTATCCCATGCATATGGAGCTTCTTTGAGACAGGTCATGAAGGAAGGGACAACATGATGACACTGGTGCTTGTGTCAAGCACGTGATTCATTGATATTAGCTGCATTATAGAAATAGTGAGCACTTCAGAGATGCTCTACAAGTTGTAGATTTGTGTACGCAACATATGGGGCTTGAGGCAGTTGGTAGCATAGATCGCACATGCCAGTATGTAGATGAATTTGGTATGTGCAATTGGATGATATTGATCACACTTCTCATGATTGAGGATCAACACTTTGCAACTCCATAGCATTCAGAGCTCGCAAGCATAATGATCCTAGAATATCTATACTCGACTTCATTCCTACTTTTGTGAGTTGCATTGATGGTGATTGGTCAGATTGCAAGATACTTGAGAAACAGATATAGGTATGCTCCATGATTCCCCTCTGGTCTGATAATTGCCACGTTGGTATCCTCATTTTGGCCCTCCAACTCTTGCTTGATTTGTTGATGCCACCTCCTGGCCCTTGACATTATTGCTTCCTTTTTTGCTCCCGGGGCATTTCAGTTTGTAACTCCCTCTCGCTCTTTTTACTGGAGTTTCTTCAGGTCTAGACCTTTGTTCATTAGTTATTCCTAGTTATTTTTGGTGTAACTCCTAGCTATTTTTGAGATATTTCCTCATATCTAAACCTTTGCAAGATTTAGATTTGACTGCCCCACTTCATCTTATTCTTTGTGCTTGGTGTGATATCATTTGAGCTTCCTAGTGTTCACCAAATATGGTAGTTCTAGTCTTTAATTAGAGGTCTTTAAGTTTAGCTGAAGCATTATCATATAGTCTAAATAGCTCATACAGCCCAAACGAACTAGTGGTTAGGCTCTTCTTCTTTGCATCCAAATTTTCTAGGAATCATAGCACCAACTCCCCTCTTTTAATCTCTTATTCTTTAGTTATCTATCATGATAGGCCTTCATTTTCCTCTGAGCCACTTATTGCTCCCATGAGGCCCTCTGGTGTTACTCATCCATTTTTTTCCAGTTTAAGTAACTTGTTTTGGAGATTGGCTTCTAGATTTAGCTGATGTTGAACTGAAGTGTGTAGCTCTGGGATGGTAAATTCAAATGGCACTATGGCCTCCTGACCAAAACCACACATAATTGTGTTTGTTTTGTCATGACCTTGAAGGCTATTCTATATGCCCATAGTGATAAATGTAAGTGCATGTCCCAGGATCCTTTTTTTGTTTACACCATTTTTTGAGTATGCTTTTCAAGACTTTGTTAATGCTCTCCACTTGGCTGTTGCATCTGGGATAGTAAGTCATTGATTTTGGATGCCTGACTTGAAACACTTCAATTAATGCCACTACTGTCTCATTCAAGAAATGTGTGCTCTGATCATTGACTAAATCCAATAGATAGGCATACCTGGTGATGATATGTTCAATAAGAAACTGGTTGTTTTCTTGGATGTGTTATCTGTGAGTGCATTGGCCTCTATCCACTTGGTGACATAATCAGTCGCTTCGACTATGTACTTATATTTGCCCATGTTCTTGAATGGCCCCATGAAGTCTATTTCAAAATTCATAAAGGGAGCTAGAGGCTGAATGGACTCTGTAGCGGTCCCATGTCCCTAGGTAATGGCCTTCTAGTTCTTTGACATGTGTCACACCCCTTGCCCATCCTGAGAGTCCTTGAAAAGCGAGTCCCACCGGTACATACCATACTTTCTTCCCCCTCTAGAATGCACCTTCTGAGTATCCCGTCCTTTCCTAGTTTGTACAAGGCCCTCATTGCCCAAGTAAAACTCCTATCTTGCGTGATCAGTGCTCTCTCCTTTTTCATTGGCCAGCCTACAGGTTAGTTTTTCCCATTTGTAAGTAGGTCACCATTTGTGACCTCCTAGTATCTCCTCAATTTTGAACAGAACCGTGTCTGGGAGTTCATAATTCATACCAGTAGTATTATCAGCTTGTGTTCCTCTCGACAAGAAGTCTATCCCAAATGGCTCTTTCCTGCCTTGTGGATGACTTTGAGTTTAAATTCTTGTAGTAACAACATCCACCTGAACAACCTTCCCTAGATGACCACTTTATTGATCAGATGTAGCAGTGCATCGTGGTCCATATAAAACACAAAGAACTTTCTCAATAAGTAATGCCTAAATTTCTACAGTGCTAACACCATTCCCAAATTTCTTGCTCAATGGTGGTGTACGCTTGCTCAATGGTGGCGAAGTATACTAGGAAGTCTATCTCCCATTTTGGATGTGCCAATATAGCTCCAGTGCTTAACCTGACACATCCACATGCACATGGAAGATCTGGTACCACTTTGATTGTCCAGGATAGGCTTTTTGAAATAAGTTTCTTAATTGCCACAAACCCTTCCTGACACATCTACTCTCAACAGAATGAAACTTCCTTCTTTGTCAGGGCGCATAATGGATATGCTAGTTTTGGATGTGCCATATAGCTCTAGTGATTAACTGACACATCACACATGCACATGGAAGATCTGGTACCACTTTGATTTTCCAGGATAGGCTTTTTGAATAAATTTTCCTAATTGCCGCAAACCCTTCCTGACACATCTACTCTCAACAGAATGAAACTTCCTTCTTTGTCAGGGCGCATAATGGATATGCTAGTTTTGCCAGCTTCTCTACAAACCTTCTATAAAAAATTGACATATCCCCGGAAGCTTGACATGTCTTCGATGGCTTTGATCTTGTCCTTTGACATCTTGATTCCCTCCTGGACCACCACCTGTCCTAGTAATGTCCCCTTGTATACTCTAGACATACATTTTTGTAGGGTCAAGAAAAATTTCGTCTCTCATGCACTTCTTCAAAATGAGCGCACGCATTCCAAATGTTCAGCT
>NC_140959.1:340280-373851 GCF_014529385.1 Adiantum capillus-veneris
TTGGTTTTTCTTTTCTTGCTTAAGAAGAGAGGTCCTTAAGTCGCCGATAAATGGTTAAGACCATATTAGGTATTTTGGTAAAAATCTCACATTATGGGAATCTCCAAATCGACCGAATTCATGTAATTTGGGAATTTTCCACTTAAAGTGGGAAAAATTGAGGTGTGTGGCTAGTAAATAAAGTGAAAATCTCATAGGATTGTGGTGTTGATAAACACCAAAAGTCAAGAGGATGTACAACACATGGATTTGAATAATAACTATAAATTACATAAAACAAAGGAAGATACAAAAAAGATTTTGTTTACAAATTGACTAGTATAGTCACAATAGAAGCTCCACATAATTCTACTCCACATTTGATACCATATCTGAACTTTGATCCAAGTGTGGCTGATGTGCACGAGTGAGGCCTTCTTTGGCTTTTAGAGCATGTCTTTCTGGAATCTTTATTCTAGAAAATGGTCCTTCTTTGTTGGGTCTCCAGGACCAAACAATTGCATCTATAGTTTCCCACACTTGTGGGTCCTTATAGTTGACAGCCCAATAACCCTTCCAACAATTACTGTAAGCTTGAGTATCTGTCATCCCACTTTTTCTCGCGCAAGGTGCCCAATATTGAATCAAGAGTTTTCTGTAGTTTGGTGATGTAAGCTCATTATCAATGTCAGATAAAGCCATTGCAAGCCACACTGGATAGATTTCTGTGTCACTCGGAACAAGCATAAGAAAGTCACCTTGGTGCACATCAGACATAGGGTCAAACTCTTCCCTTGGCCTATCTCGTTGAGGCCCACAAAAATGATCATTCAACTCTTCAAGGCCTAGGAATCTTTCTGCTCCTTGTTGCAAATTCATTGTAGTGCTTTGTAGATGAGAATATTCTTGAGTTTTTGGCCAAAACATTTCATACAAGACTCCCTCTGATATGATTTCTTTTCCAATCTCTTCAATTACCTTACTCCAATAATCTATCACGGGTCTATAATATCGCGGAATACTTGAACCATTCCCTAAATTTTTCCAAAATTTTATATAGTTCTTTAGCCCCAAAATGACTTCTTCGTGGGCCTTGACATACTCCGCCATTTGTACTAGAGGTGGATCTCCATGTGGTAACATTGGCTTGCCTTCTGTGTCTGTTTTCCAAAGGCGAATACTTCCACTCCAACTTGATACACCTACATGTGCCTTATATTGCATCATTGGTGTCTCATCTTGCATAAAGAACCTGAACTGAAGCGGTTTGGAATGTCCAACAAGTATGTCTTGTCCATCACAAAGATAGCCATCACAATATTGCTTGAAATCAGGGATCTTTGTGAGAAAAAATGGAGCTGGAGATGAAGATGAGCTGTTTCTTAATGTATCCATCAAATGTGGCAAAGTATAGGTTTGTGTAACTCTCAACTTCTCTGAAAACCTACTAAACATGGCGTCTATGTCCTCATGTGTATGCCCAACCATTAAAAATCCCAGCTGGATGGTTTTGAAAACACCCCTTGCAACAAGCATTGACAAATAGGCAAATAAGTATCGATTTTTGTTTTCCCCTGCACAATTATCCAATTGTAGCAACAAGTTCTCTGGCAATCTGCAAAATGTTGACCCCAATTCCTCTTCTGCAATTTCTGACGACTGCACAATGGGCTCTTTTCCATCACTCAAGTTATGGTAGTCCAAAGCATCCCTTGAGTTCAAAGCATGTAGTAGTGAAATATTGCTCCTTGGAAGTCCATTTGTTACTAGATCACCAAGAGGATGCTTATCTATCCTCTCGAGGTTATGTAAACAATTAGCAATTGAGCCAATTGTAAGATTTGGATCAGCTGGCCACAAACCATTCAAGACAAAGTGTCCGTAATGACCTTCTCCATGTCCATGAGTGATCATGCCAATCAATGCCACCTGCAGATTATATCCTGAATCCACACCCTTGGGAACAATGCGTAATCTAGGAATGGCAGTCTTCTTTTGATCCATCTTATCATGGATTATGCATACATATTTTTGTGGTTGAGTTTCTGAATACGTGCGCCATGCATAATATAGGCTTCTGCAACTCTTTTGTTGTGCCATGTGAACTTCTCTCTCCCTCAAGAGAAGAGCTCTCTCTTCAAGAGAAGGTTTAGCTTCTAACCTTGCCTTGATTGAGCTACAAATATTGCACTTAGAGAACTCACTCGTCTTTGTTAAAGTGACATGTGGGTACTCTTTGTTCCAAATTCTACCAAAAGAAGATTGGGATAGCTTCTTCTCATAGCCCATTTGGTCAAGTGTCGTGTTGATTTCACATAAAATATCCACTTGTTTGTATGTTGACGGAATCACCAATTGAGTCTCTCTTGAGCCATCTAGCAGTGTTCTACTTCTATGTGGCATTTTCTCAGAGTTATTTTCCACAAACTCGTTTAGTAGTGCTCTTGCTAAACTAGTATGTTGAAGTCCCCTTCTCAATGTACATGTGTTCCCATGTACATATTGGCGCACACCATTTTCAAAGTTCTCCTTGTATCGATAAAATGATGTCTTTGGTATTCCATGTAGCTCATACCATGCTCTACAACAAACAATAGAGCCATTTAGCCTGAATTGGTATCGTGACTTCTCATCTTTCTGATAACATATAGAAAGAACATCATAAACATAATTAGTGCGTGATTTTTGAGACTCTCCCCAAAATTGTTGTCGTAACCTTGTCACCATATCACGATCTGCAAATTGGCAGCATTTTTGTGCACAACAATCAATGCATGATACCCTTTGAATTGATTTGTTTGAAAGGTAAAAAGTCGAAGCTGGTGCTGCTTTTGATTTTTGAGTCCTGTTCATGAAAGTGTATCGTCTCTTCCTTGACAACTGGACAACATTACTCCCATCAAGTTTTTTTCCAACATTGCCATCGTTGGATACATCCTCATATGTAGCATGCATGCCATCAGCAGGAACAAAGCGTTGTAATGGGCTCCCATTCAACATTGTTGTCTGCTTGATGGGCCACTTTAGCAAAGTGATGCTACCCACTTCAACCACATCATGAATGCTTGCATTTTCTCTTTCAATACCCACACCCACACAATCAGGACCAAGTTCCTGAAAGTTGACATAATCATGTGGAAATACATATAAGATGGTCCCTTCATTCATGGTTTGCATCATTGTGTCATCTTTTAAAAGGACCCTCTGATTTCTCCAAGACTCTCGAATCATTGCTTCAAATTCTGGGCTTGTCATAGGTATTGCATCTGTAACTAGAGGATCAGAATGATCATGTTCTTCATCACCATTGTAGCTTTCGTGTGCATCAATTAAGTTCCCATTTAATACAAAAGATTGCAAAAGAAGCTTTGACCATCGAACAGCACTCCATAATGAGCCTTGGAGAGATGAAGTATCCATTGTAGGAAAAGGTAGGACCACATCGTTCAAGCATTCCTCCACTAGTATGGAGACATTTCCCAGCCCTATCTTTGTACCACCACAAGTGGAATCTGGATCTGTTCTACACACACAACCAATACCAACGATTTCATTGTCAAGTATCATATGTACTTTCTCCCCAGATTCAAAGTCCATCCTGTAAGTAAAAAGATTACATTGTTAAATCCATAGTTATAGAAAAATACTCTTCAAACCAAAAATCATGCTACAACATGAAAAAGGTTTGCATAGGTTGGACAAGTGGTGAACCTTGAGACCAAATCCTCCTTGCTATATTAATGGAAGCAAGGTTGGACAAGTGGTGGACCTTGAAACCAAAGCCTCTTTGCTATATGAGAGCATAGGTTGGACAAGTGGTGGACCTAGTTGTAATACCCACTGCCACCTATCAACTACTATAGGACTATGCTTTCCAATGTCCAAGTATCCCTTGAGTCTTTCAAGGTTGAACACGTGGTGGACCTTGAAACAAAAATCCCCTTTCTATATCAGAGCATAGCTTGGACAAGTGGTGGACCTAGTTATAATGCCCAATATCCAAGGTGAAATACCTTAGGACTTTGCTACCTTGCTTGCCAATGTTTACGTAGCCCCTCATTTCTTTAATGGAAGTAAGGTTGGACAAGTGGTGGACCTTGAAACCAAAGCCTCTTTGCTATATAAGAGCATAGGTTGGACCTAGTTTTAATACCCACTGCCACCTATCAACTACTATAAGACTATGCTTTCCAATGTCCAAGTATCCCTTGAGTCTTTCAAGGTTGAACACGTGGTGGACCTTGAAACAAAAATCCCCTTTCTATATTAGAAAGGTTGAACACATGGTGGACCTTTAAATGAAAATCCCCTTTCTTTATCAGAGCATAGCTTGGACAAGTGGTGGACCTAGTTATAATGCCCAATATCCAAGGTGAAACACCTTAGAACCTTGCTACCTTGCTTGCCAATGTTTACGTAGCCCCTCATTTCTTTAATGGAAGCAAGGTTGGACAAGTGGTGGACCTTGAAAGCAAAGCCTCTTTGCGATATGAGAGCATAGGTTGGACCTAGTTGTAATACCCACTGCCACCTATCAACTACTATAGGACTATGCTTTCCAATGTCCAAGTATCCCTTGAGTCTTGCAAGGTTGAACACGTGGTGGACCTTGAAACCAAAATCCCCTTTCTATATTAGAAAGGTTGAACACATGGTGGACCTTTAAACGAAAATCCCCTTTCTTTATCAGAGCATAGCTTGGACAAGTGGTGGACCTAGTTATAATGCCCAATATCCAAGGTGAAACACCTTAGAACCTTGCTACCTTGCTTGCCAATGTTTACGTAGCCCCTCATTTCTTTAATGGAAGCAAGGTTGGACAAGTGGTGGACCTTGAAAGCAAAGCCTCTTTGCGATATGAGAGCATAGGTTGGACCTAGTTGTAATACCCACTGCCACCTATCAACTACTATAGGACTATGCTTTCCAATGTCCAAGTATCCCTTGAGTCTTGCAAGGTTGAACACGTGGTGGACCTTGAAACCAAAATCCCCTTTCTATATTAGAAAGGTTGAACACATGGTGGACCTTTAAACGAAAATCCCCTTTCTTTATCAGAGCATAGCTTGGACAAGTGGTGGACCTAGTTATAATGCCCAATATCCAAGGTGAAACACCTTAGAACCTTGCTACCTTGCTTGCCAATGTTTACGTAGCCCCTCATTTCTTTAATGGAAGCAAGGTTGGACAAGTGGTGGATCTTGAAAGCAAAGCCTCTTTGCGATATGAGAGCATAGGTTGGACCTAGTTGTAATACCCACTGCCACCTATCAACTACTATAGGACTATGCTTTCCAATGTCCAAGTATCCCTTGAGTCTTGCAAGGTTGAACACGTGGTGGACCTTGAAACCAAAATCCCCTTTCTATATTAGAAAGGTTGAACACATGGTGGACCTTTAAACGAAAATCCCCTTTCTTTATCAGAGCATAGCTTGGACAAGTGGTGGACCTAGTTATAATGCCCAATATCCAAGGTGAAACACCTTAGAACCTTGCTACCTTGCTTGCCAATGTTTACGTAGCCCCTCATTTCTTTAATGGAAGCAAGGTTGGACAAGTGGTGGACCTTGAAAGAAAAGCCTCTTTGCGATATGAGAGCATAGGTTGGACCTAGTTGTAATACCCACTGCCACCTATCAACTACTATAGGACTATGCTTTCCAATGTCCAAGTATCCCTTGAGTCTTGCAAGGTTGAACACGTGGTGGACCTTGAAACCAAAATCCCCTTTCCATATCAGAGCATAGCTTGGACAAGTGGTGGACCTAGTTATAAAGCCCCTCCTTTCTTTAATGGAAGAAAGGTTGGAAAAGTGGTGAATCTTGAAACCCAAACCCTTTGGCTATATATAGAGGATATCTTGGACAAGTGGTGGGCTTAGTTGTAGTATCCAATGTCCAAGGTCCAAGGTGAACTATGTAAAGACCTTACTTCCAAAAACAGAGTCGTACAAGTGGTTCTCCTTGAAACCAAAACCTCCTTAGTGTATTAGAACATAGCTTGGAGAAGTGGTGGACTTAGTTGTAATGGTGAATGTCCAAAGCAAACTATTATAGGACCTTGCTTCCCAAATCAAGTTTGGACAAGTGGTGGATCTTGAAACCAAAACCCCCTTACTCTATTAGAGCATAGCTTAGATAAGTGGTGGACCTAGCTGCCATGGAAAATGTTCAATCTGAACTGCTGCAAGACCTTGCTATTAAATGTCTAAGTAGAGCTAGCTTCTTTAATGGAATCAAGGTTGGGAAAGTGGTGCATCTTGAAACCAAAAGCCCTTTATTGTATTAGAGCATAGCTTGGACAAGTGAGGGACCTAGTTTTAATGTGTGATGTCCAAAGAAAAGTATTACAAGACCTTGCTTTCCAATATTTGAATTGGTCAAGTGGTTAAAACTAAGTATAAAACTTTGACCATTTTCTTCTCGAATTGCCAAAAAGCTAGTTTTAGACACCCCTAAATGAAAATGGTTTAGGGTGGCCTTAAACAATGTTTTTTCAAAGACTTGAACAAAAGGGTTGTTGAAGAGTAATGACAATTTATTGTGGCTTGAAGTGCCTGAGTATGTGAAAACAAGCCTAGGTTTTCCACGAGGCAAAAGGTGACATAATAAGAACATTGGAAAGTTAGGATTGACCATGTGGCCTAAACTTTGGCAAGTGAAGTGGTGGCCAAGTTTTGTGGCACAGTGTGCACTTGGTCCTATATGTGTTGACCACTTGGCTAAATCTAGGACCATAAGGCCAAACCTTTGGCACCTTAAATATAGTATGGGACATAATCTAGAACTGCTATAGTAAATTAGTAGTATAGCTAATATGTTAATATTTGTATTATATTTAAGTATATGCTAATATAATTTATGTTCAAAATTTCACTAATGAAGAATGTTCCCATTTAGCACTCCAGATGCGGGGTCTTAGGGCAATGCCACAATGGGGTGACAAGGCAGCGCTTCCACGTGAGGTTTGGGGGTAGCGCTCTTGATGGGGATGTGGAATATAGCGCTCTCGATGGCGGGGCTTGGGAGGTTGATTTTGGGATATTGTTCTGAGCGGGGTCCTGGGGCAGCGCCCCGGGCGGGGTCAAGGGGCAGCGCCCCCGCGGGGCTAGGGGCAGCGCCCAAAGATTTTTTTTTTTTAAAGTGAATTCCTAGTATAGAGTTATGCATGTTTTTCATATTTTCAACCATGATTTCTTTAATTTTGGCCGTGTGAATTGGTTAATTTTTTATATTGCTTTTGTTTTTTTTAATCCTATGATAAAACATGGACTTGTAGCATACGTGGCATTCTAATAAACCCTATCAAGATTAGGCACACAGAGAGCGCACGAGAAACGCACACAGAGAAAGCAGGCGAGCAGCAAAAACACAGAAAGCGCACACGGATCGCACACAGTTGGAGTATACGCGCGCGTAGAGGAGCAAGCTCGGCATCGTACACAACACACAGGTGGAGTGCACAGGATTGAAAGTTCGCGCACAAGACAAAGAAACAGCAGCGTACACAACGCTTTCCAGAAGGGCAGGATCGGGCAGTCTTCTCAGGAGACATTGCACACCTCACGAATAGAGAAAAAACAGGTATTTCTCTCTCTCTCACTCACTGTCTTTCTCCATATAGAGAAGATGGTTCTCTGTAACTCTTCTTGCACACACACTGTCTCGTCAAAAGACAGAGATACATAGTTTAAACGTATCCCCGCACACATACACATATTCCCACACATCGTCTTCCTCTCTTCCACATACATAACCACAGTGAAATCTGTTATCTTGCTGTCTCTCTCTTGAAAATACATGCACATATTCCCACACATCGTCTTCCTCACTTCCACATACATAACCACAATGAAATCTGTTATCTTGTTGTCTCTCTCTTGAAAATACGTGCACATATTCCCATACATCGTCTTCCTCTCTTCCACATACATAAACACAGTGAAATCTGTTATCTTTCTCTCTCCTCTCTCTAAAAAACAGTTATTTATCTCTCTCTCTCTCTCTATCTATCTATCTCTGTATTTGCTATCTCTCTCTTGAAAATACATGCTCATGTATGTGTGCGTCTGTGTTATCTATGTGTATGTATGTATATTTGTGTTATTTCATTGTAATACTCATACATAATGCAGATACACAATTACACTTAATTACGATATGCACACATAGTATATATACATACATAAATATCACAAATAACTAACACATTGTAATACTAGTAAAATTGAATGGAAGACTTACTTGCGTGATCTGTTAAAGTCGATTCTTGTAGCGAGTTCTGGATGTATGCTGAGCTGATTTTCCTCTAATCCATTTGTAGATATGATTGTAACTTCTGTTTCTCAAAAATAGTAGTGTTGTTTAGTGATACACCTAATGGACATAAATGGTTTAAACTAGGACATGTAGACCAAAAATACGTGTATTTCTTTGGATGAATATATACACTTTTTGGTGACCCTTACCACAAGTGGTGGACCTTAAGACCAATGGACTATAAGGACCTCCAAACAATACCTTGTACACTCAATCCTTCTTGGTATCTAGGTTGGACAAGTGGTGGACCTTGTTCAAATTCTCTAACCACTCTCTCTAACATGGTGATATAATTTAGGTGTGATAAATTCATATCTATGCAAACTAATATCAGTTTAGGCTTGTTAATTTGAATTTGTTTGAATTTATGTACAATATAATGATTTGAGGTTTGCATATTTGAATTTAGGTGGTATAATGATATCTTTTTGTGGTAAACTTGAATTTAAAATCAATTTTGCGTAGAATATTTTAAATTTAAGTAGTAAAATTTAAATTTTTATAAAAAAGTTTGAATTTTAAAATTTGGGCGGGATAGTTTAAAATTTAGGCGGGATATTTAAGATTTGGGAGGGATATTTTAAATTTAGGCGGGAAGGTTTTGAATTTATAGCGAGATCTCCCTTACATAAGAGAGTATAGGTTGGACAAGTGGTGGACCTTCAAGCTAGAGCATCCATGCTACTGGACATGATAGGTAGGGAATCTAGTTGAATATTGTATGTATAATATATATGTAATAGATCTAGCTTGGACAAGTGGTGGACCTTGGAATAAAACCCCATGTAAAACATATCATGCACATTCCAAGTGGTCAAAAAAAATATCATTTAGAATATAGCCTTATAGGTTGGACAAGTGGTGGACCTTAACACCCAGATATTCTTCATATAATGACATAGCGTGGAAAACTGGTGAATCTTGAGACCAAACCATGCTACTAGCGATAATAGCTTGGACAAGTGGTGGACCTTGAAAGTAAACCCCCCATCTACGAAATATCATGGGTTTAAGGTATTTCGATGGAGCCTAGCATCTTGGAGACATCGTGCATCTTGCTTCTCGTCATGTTTCAATGGAGCCTATCTTGGACAAATGGTGGAGCATCCTTCTCTCCATGTTTCAATGGACCCTAGCTTGGACAAGTGGTGGACCTTTACTTCTCTCTATTATTCAATAGAGTTAGCTTGGACAAGTGGTGGACCTTGGAACCAAACCCCCATTTAAAACCTATCATGGTCACTCCAAGTGGTAATAAAGAATAACCTTTAAGATGTAGCCTTATAGGTTGGACAAGTGGTGGACCTTAACATGCGCATATTCTTAATATAATGACATAGAGTGGAAAAATGGTGAATCTTGAGACCAAACCACTCAGGCTACTACCAATAATAGCTTGGACAAGTGTTGGACCTTGAATGTAAACCCCTCATCTACGACATATCATGGGTTTAATGTTTTTCGATGGAGCCTAGCATCTTGGAGTCATGGTGCACCTTGATTCTCCTCATGTTTCAATGGAGCCTACCTTGGACAAATGGTGGAGCGTCCTTCTCTCCATGTTTCAATGGACCCTAGCTTAGACAAGGGGTGGACCTTTGCTTCTCTCTATGTTTCAATAGAGTTAGCTTGGACAAGTGGTGGACCTTGGAACCAAACCCCCATGTAAAACCTATCATGGTCACTCCAAGTAGTAAGAAAGAATAACCTTTAAGATGTAGCCTTATAGGTTGGACAAGTGGTGGACCTTAACACCCACATATTCTTAATAAAAGTGGTGAATCTTGAGACCAAACCAGTCAGGCTACTAGCAATAATAGCTTGGACAAGTGGTGGACCTTGAATGTAAACCCCAATTACGAAATATCGTGGGTTTAATGTATTTCGATGGAGCCTAGCATCTTGGAGACATGGTGCAGCTTGCTTCTCGTCATGTTTCAATGGAGCCTATCTTGGACAAATGGTGGAGCATCTTTCTCTCCATGTTTCAATGGACCCTAGCTTGGACAAGTGGTGGACCTTTGTTTCTCTCTATGTTTCAATAGAGTTAGCTTGGACAAGTGGTGGACCTTGGAAACAAACCCCCATGTAAAACCTATCATGGTCACTCCAAGTGGTAATAAAGAATAACCTTAAAGATGTAGCCTTATAGGTTGGACAAGTGGTGGACCTTAACACGCGCATATTCTTAATATAATGACATAGAGTGGAAAAGTGGTGACTCTTGAGGCCAAACCACTCAGGCTACTAGCAATAATAGCTTGGACAAGTGGTGGACCTTGAATGTACACCCCTCATCTACGACATATCGTGGGTTTAATGTTTTTCAATGGAGCTTAGCATCTTGGAGACATGGTGCACCTTGCTTCTCCTCATGTTTCAATGGAGCCTACCTTGGACAAATGGTGGAGCATCCTTCTCTCCATGTTTCAATGGACCCTAGCTTAGACAAGGGGTGGACCTTTGCTTCTCTCTATGTTTCAATAGAGTTAGCTTGGACAAGTGGTGGACCTTGGAACCAAACCCCCATGTAAAACCTATCATGGTCACTCCAAGTAGTAAGAAAGAATAACCTTTAAGATGTAGCCTTATAGGTTGGACAAGTGGTGGACCTTAACACCCACATATTCTTAATAAAAGTGGTGAATCTTGAGACCAAACCACTCAGGCTACTAGCAGTAATAGCTTGGACAAGTGGTGGACCTTGAATGTAAACCCCTCATCTACGAAATATCATGGGTTTAATGTATTTCGATGGAGCCTAGCATCTTGGAGACATGGTGCAGCTTGCTTCTCGTCAAGTTTCAATGGAGCCTATCTTGGACAAATGGTGGAGCATCCTTCTCTCCATGTTTCAATGGACCCTAGCTTGGACAAGTGGTGGACCTTTGTTTCTCTCTATGTTTCAATAGAGTTAGCTTGGACAAGTGGTGGACCTTGGAACCAAACCCCCATGTAAAACCTATCATGGTCACTCCAAGTGGTAATAAAGAATAACCTTAAAGATGTAGCCTTATAGGTTGGACAAGTGGTGGACCTTAACACGCGCATATTCTTAATATAATGACATAGAGTGGAAAAGTGGTGAATCTTGAGACCAAACCACTCAGGCTACTAGCAATAATAGCTTGGACAAGTGGTGGAATTTGAATGTACACCCCTCATCTACGACATATCGTGGGTTTAATGTTTTTCAATGGAGCTTAGCATCTTGGAGACATGGTGCACCTTGCTTCTCCTCATGTTTGAATGGAGCCTACCTTGGACAAATGGTGGAGCATCCTTCTCTCCATGTTTCAATGGACCCTAGCTTAGACAAGGGGTGGACCTTTGCTTCTCTCTATGTTTCAATAGAGTTAGCTTGGACAAGTGGTGGACCTTGGAACCAAACCCCCATGTAAAACCTATCATGGTCACTCCAAGTAGTAAGAAAGAATAACCTTTAAGATGTAGCCTTATAGGTTGGACAAGTGGTGGACCTTAACACCCACATATTCTTAATAAAAGTGGTGAATCTTGAGACCAAACCACTCAGGCTACTAGCAATAATAGCTTGGACAAGTGGTGGACCTTGACACCCACATATTCTTAATAAAAGTGGTGAATCTTGAGACCAAACCACTCAGGCTACTAGCAATAATAGCTTGGACAAGTGGTGGACCTTGAATGTAAACCCCTCATCTACGAAATATCGTGGGTTTAATGTATTTCGATGGAGCCTAGCATCTTGGAGACATGGTGCAGCTTGCTTCTCGTCATGTTTCAATGGATCCTATCTTGGACAAATGGTGGAGCATCCTTCTCTCCATGTTTCAATGGACCCTAGCTTGGACAAGTGGTGGACCTTTGTTTCTCTCTATGTTTCAATAGAGTTAGCTTGGACAAGTGGTGGACCTTGGAACCAAACCCCCATGTAAAACCTATCATGGTCACTCCAAGTGGTAATAAAGAATAACCTTTAAGATGTAGCCTTATAGGTTGGACAAGTGGTGGACCTTAACACGCGCATATTCTTAATATAATGACATAGAGTGGAAAAGTGGTGAATCTTGAGACCAAACCACTCAGGCTACTAGCAATAATAGCTTGGACAAGTGTGGACCTTGAATGTAAACCCCTCATCTACGACATATCGTGGGTTTAATGTTTTTCGATGGAGCCTAGCATCTTGGAGACATGGTGCACCTTGCTTCTCCTCATGTTTCAATGGAGCCAACTTGGACAAATGGTGGAGCATCCTTCTCTCCATGTTTCAATGGACCCTAGCTTAGACAAGGGTGGACCTTTGCTTCTCTCTATGTTTCAATAGAGTTAGCTTGGACAAGTGGTGGACCTTGGAACCAAACCCCCATGTAAAACCTATCATGGTCACTCCAAGTAGTAAGAAAGAATAACCTTTAAGATGTAGCCTTATAGGTTGGACAAGTGGTGGACCTTAACACCCACATATTCTTAATAAAAGTGGTGAATCTTGAGACCAAACCACTCAGGCTACTAGCAATAATAGCTTGGACAAGTGGTGGACCTTGAATGTAAACCCCTCATCTACGAAATATCGTGGGTTTAATGTATTTCGATGGAGCCTAGCATCTTGGAGACATGGTGCAGCTTGCTTCTCGTCATGTTTCAATGGAGCCTATCTTGGACAAATGGTGGAGCATCCTTCTCTCCATGTTTCAATGGACCCTAGCTTGGACAAGTGGTGGACCTTTGTTTCTCTCTATGTTTCAATAGAGTTAGCTTGGACAAGTGGTGGACCTTGGAACCAAACCCCCATGTAAAACCTATCATGGTCACTCCAAGTGGTAATAAAGAATAACCTTTAAGATGTAGCCTTATAGGTTGGACAAGTGGTGGACCTTAACATGCGCATATTCTTAATATAATGACATAGAGTGGAAAAATGGTGAATCTTGAGACCAAACCACTCAGGCTACTACCAATAATAGCTTGGACAAGTGTTGGACCTTGAATGTAAACCCCTCATCTACGACATATCATGGGTTTAATGTTTTTCGATGGAGCCTAGCATCTTGGAGTCATGGTGCACCTTGATTCTCCTCATGTTTCAATGGAGCCTACCTTGGACAAATGGTGGAGCATCCTTCTCTCCATGTTTCAATGGACCCTAGCTTAGACAAGGGGTGGACCTTTGCTTCTCTCTATGTTTCAATAGAGTTAGCTTGGACAAGTGGTGGACCTTGGAACCAAACCCCATGTAAAACCTATCATGGTCACTCCAAGTAGTAAGAAAGAATAACCTTTAAGATGTAGCCTTATAGGTTGGACAAGTGGTGGACCTTAACACCCACATATTCTTAATAAAAGTGGTGAATCTTGAGACCAAACCACTCACGCTACTAGCAATAATAGCTAGGATAACCATTAAGATATAGTCTTTCAAGGGGTGAGAAAGAATAACCATTAAGATATAGTCTTATAGTTGGACAAGTGGTGACCTTAACACCCAAATATTCTTAATATAATGATAGAGAGTGGAAAAGTGGTGAATCTTGAGAGCAAACCACTCATGCTACTAGCGATAATAGGTTGGACAAATTGTTGATCTTGAATGTAAACTCCCCATGTACAAAATAACGTGGGTTTAAGGTATTTCGATGGAGTTTAGAATCTTGGAGATATGGTGCAGCTTGCTTCTCTTCATGTTTCAATGGAGTCTATCTTGGACAAATGGTGGAGCATCCTTCTCTCCATGTTTCAATAGACCCTAGCTTAGACAAGTGGTGGACCTTTGCTTCTCTCTATGTTTGAATAGAGTTAGCTTGGACAAGTGGTGGACCTTGGAACCAACCCCCCATGTAAAACCTTTCATGGTCACTCCAAGTGGTCAGAAAGAATAACCATTAAGATATAGTCTTATAGGTTGGACAAGTGGTGGACCTTAATACCCAAATATTCTTAATATAATAACACAGAGTGAAAAAGTGGTGAATCTTGAGACCAAACCCCTCATGCTACTAGCGTTAATAGGTTGGACAACTGGTGGACCTTGAATGTAAACCTTCCATGTTTCAATAGAGTTAGCTTCGACAAATGGTGGAGCATCCTTCTCTCCATGTTTCAATGGAGCCTAGCTTGGACAAGTGGTGGACCTTTTGCTTCTCTCTATGAGAAGAATAAAGTTAGCTTGGATAAGTGGTGGACCTTGGAACTAAACCCCTATGTAAAACATATCATGGACATTTCAAGTGGTGAGAAAGAATACCCTTTAAGATATACGCTTATAGGTTGGACAAGTGGTCGACCTTAACACCTAGATCTTCTTTATATAATGACATAGAGTGGAAAAGTGGTGAATCTTGAGACCAAACCACTCATGCTACTAGGGATAATAGCTTG
The DNA here is from genome assembly GCF_014529385.1 of Adiantum capillus-veneris. Taxonomy (NCBI): domain Eukaryota; kingdom Viridiplantae; phylum Streptophyta; class Polypodiopsida; order Polypodiales; family Pteridaceae; genus Adiantum; species Adiantum capillus-veneris. Next base: position 354,940 of record NC_140959.1, read on the forward strand.
GAAAAGTGACTGACCTTGACGTTAAACCCCACATGTAAACAATATCGTGGTTTAAGGTATTTCAATGGATGCTAGAATCTTGGAGACATGGTGCAACTTGCTTCTTTTCATGTTTCAATGAAGCCTATCTTCCACCAATGGGGGATCATCCTTCTCTAAATGTCTCAGTGGAGCCTAGCTTGGACAAGTGGTGGACCTTTGCTTCTCTCTATGTTTCCATAGAGTTAGCTTGGACAAGTGGTGGACCTTGAAACCAAACCCCCATGTAAAACATATCATGGTCATTCCAAGTGGTGAGAAATAATACCCTTTAAGATCTAGCCTTATAGGTTGGACAAGTGGTCGACCTTAGAACCTAGATCTTCATAATATAACGACATAGAGTGGAAAAGTGGTAAATCTTGAGACCCAACCACTAGTGCTACTAGGATAATAGCTTGGAAAAGTGACTGACCTTGACGTTAAACCCCACATGTAAACAATATCGTGGGTTTAAGGTATTTCAATGGATCCTAGAATCTTGGAGACATGGTGCAGATTGCTTCCCTTCATGTTTCAATGGAGCCTATCTTGGACAAATGGTGGAGCATCCTTCTCTCCATGCTTCAATGGAGCCTAGCTTGGACAAGTGGTGGACCTTTGCTTCTCTCTATGTTTCAATAGAGTTAGCTTGGACAAGTGGTGGGCCTTGGAACCAAACTCCCATGTAAAACCTATCTTGGTAACTCCAAGTGGTGAGAAAGAATAAAGTTTAAGATATGGCCTTATAGGTTGGACAAGTGGTGGACCTTAGCACCCATATATTCTTAATAGAATGACATAGAGTGGAAAAATGGTGAATCTTGAGACCAAACCACTCATGCTACTAGAGATAATAGGTTGGACAAGTGGTGGACCTTGAATGTAAACCCCCCATGTACAAAATATCATGGGTTTGAGGTATTTCAATGGAGCCTAGCATCTTGGAGACATGGTGTAGCTTGCTTCTCTTCATGTTTCAATGGAGTGTATCTTGGACAAATGGTGGAGCATCCTTCTCTCCATGTTTCAATGGACCCTAGCTTGGACAAGTGGTGGACCTTTGATTCTCTCTATGTTTCAATAGAGTTAGCTTGGACAAGTGGTGGACCTTGAAACAAAACCCCATGTAAAACCTATGCTGGTCACTCCAAGTGGTGAGAAAGAATAACCCTTAAGATATAGCCTTATAGGTTGGACAAGTGGTGGACCTTAACACCCAAATATTCTTAATATAATGACAGAGTGAAAAAGTGGTGAATCTTGAGACCAAACCACTCATGCTACTAGCGTTAATAGGTTGGACAAGTGGTGGACCTTGAATGTAAACCCCCCATGTTTCAATAGAGTTAGCTTCGACAAATGGTAGAGGATCCTTCTCTCCATGTTTCAATGGAGCCTAGCTTGGACAAGTGGTGGACCTTTGTTTCTCTCTATGTTTCAATAGAGTTAGCTTGGAGAGGTGGTGGACCTTGGAGCCAAACCCCCATGTAAAACATATCATGGACATTTCAAGTGGTGAGAAAGAATACCCTTTAAGATATACCCTTATAGGTTGGACAAGTGGTCGACCTTAACACCCAGATCTTCTTAACGTAATGACATAGAGTGGAAAAGTGGTGAATCTTCAGACCAAACCACTCATGCTACTAGAGATAATAGGTTGGACAAGTGGTGGACCTTGAATGTAAACTCCCCATGTACAAAATATCATGGGTTTAAGGTATTTCAATGGATCTTAGCATCTTGGAGACATGGTGCAGCTTGCTTCTCTTCATGTTTCAATGGAGCCTATCTTGGACAAATGGTGGAGCATCCTTCTCTCCATGTTTCAATGGACCCTAGCTTAGACAAGTGGTGGACCTTTGCTTCTCTCTATGTTTCAATAGAGTTAGCTTGGACAAGTGGTGGAACTTGGAACCAAACCCCATGTAAAACCTATCATGGTCATTCCAAGTGGTGAGAAAGAATACCCTTTAAGATATAGCCTTATAGGTTGGACAAGTGGTGGACCTTAACACCCAGATCTTCTTAATATAATGACATAGAGTAGAAAAGTGGTGAATCTTGACATCAAACCACTCATGCTACTAGTGATAATAGGTTGGACAAGTGGTGGACCTTGAATGTAAACCCCCCATGTACGAAATATCATGGGTTTAAGATATTTCAATGGAGCCTAGCATTTTGGAGACATGGTGCAGCTTGCTTCTCTTCATGTTTCAATCAAACCTGGCTTGGACAAATGGTGGAGCATCCTTCTCTCCATGTTTCAATGGAGCCTAGCTTGGACAAGTGGTGGACCTTTGATTCTCTCTATGTTTCAATAGAGTTAGCTTGGACAAGTGGTGGACCTTGGAACCGTACCCCTATGTAAAACCCATCATGTGCATTCCAAGTGGTGGTAAATAATACCATTTAAGATATAGCCTTATAGGTTGGACAAGTGGTGGACCTTAACACCCAGGATCTTCTTAATATAATGACATAGAGTGGAAAAGTGGTGAATCTTGAGACCAAACCACTCATGCTACTAGGGATAATAGGTTGGACAAGTGGTGGACCTTGAATTTAAACCCCACATATACAAAATATCATGGGTTTAAGGTATTTCAATGGAGCCTAGCATCTCAAAGACATGGTGCATCTTGTTTCTCTTCATGTTTCAATGGAGCCTATTTTGGACAAATGGTGGAGCATCCTTCTCTCCATGTTTCAATGGACCCTAGATTGGACAAGTGGTGGACCTTTGCTTCTCTCTATGTTTCAATATAGTTAGCCTATATTAGACAATTAGTAGACCTCCAATCTCTCCATGTTGTCTAGAGCTAAGCTTGGACAAGTGGTGGACCTTACTTCTCCCTTCCCTTAGTTTACTAGCTTAAATGATCACTATGTATACTTGCTTAGATCTAGCTTGAACAAGTGGTGGAACTTGTATTCACACAAACTTAATCCATTACAAAAAAGTATATGTTAAAATAACATTTGGTTTTTTTGTTTCAGGAAAGATGGCTCCAAAAAAACAGGTTGCAAGGGTTGCTGTCTCAGTTGACTATACTTGCAATGATCTTAGGAAATGGTATTTGGACATACATGGTATAGAGGGTGCACAATTTCATAAGGTGCATCTATTTATTGCCAAAAAGGATAATGACAGCTTGTTTGAAGATGTTGGACAAGTTGTGGAAGCATCTGTCTCTGTAGTTGATAGTCATCCAGAGGTGGAATGCATTGACATTCTAGTTCCAATGAATCTAGAATTTCAACTATCTCCAGGAGCATATGCATTGGAGCGCATGTCTAGAAACAAAGAAGAGACAATGTTTTCTCGAGGATGGAAGTTTGCAGAATCAAATCCAAATATCACAGCAGATCAACTTCAAAGCTCCATCATTGCCACACTACAACGAAAAAAGGTGAAAGCTTCACGACCACCATCCACAAAGAAGCAAGCAAAAGTGCAGAAAGTAGAAGCTAAGCGAACTAGCTCCATTTTGGATGTAGACAAGGCATCTTTGGCATCCTCATCAACAGAGGGTTCAATGTCAAAGATGAGAATTGTGGATCCAGATGTTTTAGAAGCTGAGGCCATGAAAGGACAAGAAAAAGATACAGGTGGAATGAATAAGTACATAAATTATTTTCCTTTCCAATATAGGGAATTTGATATCCCTATTCAAAATTGTTGGCTTGCTCCTGATCACTATAATGCACGTATTATGGATAAAAAACACGCTGAAAGTGTGTTATTTGGATTTTCACGGAGTACGACCAAGCCTGCAGCATGTGCATATTTGATGCCTGTTCGAAATGCAAAATCAAAGAAGGGGACTCCTTTGGCAGTAGAAGAGGTAGAGGAGCAAAAAATTAAAGATTATCATTATTGGATTCTTGATGGGCAGCATTCAATCTATGCTGCAAAAGTTTTGCTTCACAATGAACAAAACAACAAGAGATCTTTGAAAGACTGATTAGCGTGTATAAATTTAGAAAGGCTCGCATTGTTGTGAATGCTCCTCCATTTGTTGCAACTGCTATATCTGCCATTGCAAATGAGGAGGCTCAGGCATTGTATGTCAAGCAACCTTACAGCCAAATATTGAGACATTTACGGAGTCAATGGATCTTCGCAGGACGACCACCAAAGGCAGCAAGTGGAATTGCAGAGGGACATGCATCTCGTGCCGGATGGGATGTAAGTTATTTTCTTTGTCTTTTTGATAGTGTTTAATTAACAAATCTTGCTCAATAGTTTAATTATTTCTCTATTTCTTTTCAGGGTTTTCTTCGATTGGCAAGAATGAGTGCAGCAGCAAGTTGGATTGCTAAACAGGCACACATGGTCACCTACTCTGATTTAGTTTATGATTGCTGGATAGAAATCATTGAAAATCTAGAAGAGGAGAATAAGAAACCCCAACAACTGTATTTAGATATCTTTGTGGCCTTGAGGAATCAGAGGTAAAGACTATTCAAGAAGAGATTAGAGATGAGAAGATTTTACTGTCAAAGAGTGCAAAGGATGGTGATGCAACTGACATGTATGATCGAATCAAGCAGTTGAAGCAAGACAAATTGATTCAAGATGCACTTCTTGAAGGCTTCAACAATTTGAATGAGTCTTCACCATGTAAAGACTGGGAGGAGGTGGTCAAAATGTATAACATCAATGATGTTGTTTATAAAACAATTTTAATGCTATGCGAGGAATGGATCAGATCTAGTTTGACGCGTGGAACAAAGAAAATGGCTTTTCCAGATGGAGCAATAAAATACATGCAATGGGCAATTCACCTTCAAAAGGAGAAAACTGAGCCTAGAGATTTGCCATGGTCAATCTATGTGGTGAGCCTACAAATGGAAGGCAATCTCTACTTGATGCGCCACTTCAATAATAAAGTGCCTATTGGCTTATGTGTTTTAGATATGACAAAAAACGTTGGAGGCAATTTGAAGTGGAGTGAGGAGACATTTAACAATGCTTTGGATGGGATCTTGGCTATTGCTGGAGGTCAACAGATCCTGGATTTGTCTTTCTTGCATTTGTGGATTTCACTAACTTCACAAAATTGCAATGTGCCTTTCACGCCATGGGAGATAATTTGAGCTACCATTGTTGTGGTGCATTGCATCACTTTCCATCAGCTCCTTGCAAAGGAGCAATTCAATTCCTAACAGTTATTGCCTTCTTGGGACAAGGCAATGCATTTGAAGACCTGAGAAGAAGATCAGAGGAACATCCCATGCCAATTGATTGTTCTCTTCTTCAAGTAGCAGATAACGATATGTCAGATTTGCAATATTTGGAGGCCAAAAAAAGAGCTTTGGTCAAGCACTACATTCGTACATATTGTTTTGAAGACCGCAAGCTTGTTGATGTTTTTGGTAATGGCTCCTTGGTTGCACAAGAAGGAATACAACAGAAAAAGAAGTCATCTGCTTAATTGATAGTGTGGAGGAGGCAAAAAGCATGGAGACCATGCTGCTAGACTTTGTTAAGTCTCATGAAGATATAGAAAAATGGGCTGGACTTCAACAATCCACTTCGCAATCAGGCGACATTGTGCCTGTTACAGAGGAGTGCTCTCCACAAAGAGAAGAAGAACAACAACAACACCATCCTGTCAATGGAGGACTTTTTGGAAATGGAGACACGTATGTTTTGAGTTTCTTGTGCATGTTAGTGTTTCTTGTTACTGATTTGATACTCTTAATGTTAGATTTTGCTTTATATAGTATTGATTGAGTTTGTATTTTTTATCTCAAGCATTCAAGGTTTGAATGTAAATAGTAAATTACTTGAGTTTTTGAATGGTGGATCTGTAGACTAAAACTAAAACATTTAATACTCACAAAGACTTAATTACTTAAGAGCTTGAACTCAATAAGTTTGGACCTTTTATCAATACCCCTTGATATGATACATTAGATCGTAGCATGGTTAAATGGTGATGCTTCATAAATTGAACCTAGCTTAGACAGGTGCTGGAGCCTAAATTTAAACTAACCTTGCTAGAAGGGAGCTTATGTTTGGACTTTGAGAAATAGCATAAGTAATCAATTAGAGCATAGATTAGACATGTGGTGGTGGCCGGCCTTAGAGACCAAAATCTTAATGAGCTTGGAAAGGTATTTAAGTACTGCAATTTACTTAGTTTTAGTACTCATTAAATGCATAGCTTGACAAAAGGTGGACCTTACATGGATCCTAATTTCAAGAGGTGTGGTAGACCTTCAAAACAAGCTCATATAGCTTGGACATGTGGTAGACCTTGCATGAAGACTAGTTTAGACAAGTGTGGTACACCTTGTAACCAACACCCATTTGTTATATTAGCTTGGACAAGTGGTGGACCTTGCTTTTATGTTTCAATGGAGCATATTTTGGACAGGTGGTAGACCTTGTTTCTCTCCATGCTTCAATGGAGAGAAACTTTAGCTTGGACAAGTGGTGGACCTTGTTTTTATGTTTTAAAGGAGCATATTTCGGACAAGTGGTAGACATAGTTTCTCTCCATGGTTCAATGGAACCCACCTCAGACAAGTGAAGTACCTTGAAACCAAACCCCCATAATACAACCTACTAAATAGGTTGGAAAATTGGTGGGATATGAAACCATCCATGATAGAGCATAGTATAGGTGAAAACGTAGTGGTCCTTATATCAATTACCCATGCATAGCTTGGACAAGTGGTGGACCTTGATTCTCTCTATGTTTCAATGGATCCTATCTTGGACTAGAGATATATCTTACTTAGTTCCATGCTTCAATGGATTGTAGCTTGGATAAGGAGTGGAACTTCAAACAAAACTCCACAGCATAGCATATATTAACAATTCATGGGTTTTATAGAGATTGTCCTGCCTATTTTGGAGAGTTGGTACACCTTTATTCTCCATTCTTCAATGGATCTGAGGTTGGACAAGCGGAGCTGGAGAAGTGGTCAACCTTAAAATGAAACCTCCCATGCTACAACCCATCATAGATCGTATATGTAGTGGACCTTGAAACTCTTTTATGTCCCTAGCTTAGAGAAGCATTGCACTCTTGATTATCTCCATACATGAAGGCAAGGTTGGACAAGTGGTGGACCTTCAAACCAGAATCTCTATGCAATAATAGGCAAGTGGTGGAGCTTGTTTTCTCCTTGTTCCAATGGAGCCTAGCTTAGACAAACAATGGAGCTTGCTTCTCTCCATGTTTCAATGGATCCTAGCTTAGAAAAGTGGTGGAGCTTTGCTTCTCTCCATGTTCCAATGGACCATAGCTTAGACAAGTGGTAGACCTTGAAAAACACCCCTCGTATACAACATATTATGGGGTTTTCATGTTTCAATGGCTCCTAGCTTGGACAAATGGTAGAGCTTGCTTCTCTTTATGTTTCAATGGATCCAATCTTAGCCAAGGGGTGGACCTTGAAACAAGAATCCCCCCCCCCATGTACAACGTATTATGGGTTTTGAAAGCACTGGGAGAAAATAATAGCTTTGATAAGTGGTGGACCTTGCTTCTCTCCATGCTTCAATGGAGCCGAGGTTGGACACATGTTGGAGAGAAGATGGTTGCCCATGAAATAAGACCATGCATGCTATAATCAATCATATGTTGTACACATGGTGGACCTTGCAATTGTTTTATATGCCTAACTTGGACAAGTGGAGGACCCTTGATTACCTCCAGATATCAACAACAAGCCAAGTTTGGACAAGTGTAGTACCACCAAACCAGAATCTATATGCTACAATAGAGTATAGGTAGGACACGCGATGAACCTTGATATCAAACCATCCATGCTACTAGAGATGATAGGTTTCACATGTGGTGGAACCTTGTATCAATGTTCTATGTGTAGTTTTTGACTAGTGATAGACCTTGAAACTAATCCCTCTAGGCTACAAGAAAAAAGAGATGGATGAGGAGGCTAGACTACTTTTGTTGCATCAATGCATCCCATGTTACCACATATACTATAGGGTTCTTGGATAAGTGTTGGATCTTGTGTCAATGCTCCATGTCTAGCTTGGACAAGTGGTGGACCTTGGTTCTCTCTATGCTTCAAATGGGCAATAGATTGGAGACAGTGGCCTTTTTTTTCCAATGATTTTATTTTTTGGAAACCTTGGAGGCACCATGTAAGAGGCACTCTAAGTCTTCCATACAATGGACCTATTGGACTATAAAATAATGATATCTTTCTTTGATATTGTCATTATTTTATGCATAATATTTTCTTCTTTTTGCAGACACAAAGGAGTTAAGTGATATAAAATCTAGATGTATTTCACACTATGATTGGCATGAAGATCCTTTTGGGACACCAACTTTTCCTATTCCCAAAGATGTAATTTTCCATATTAACGGTGTGGATTTTGAAGTGCGACTTTCATGTATTGAAGGAGCTGGTTATGGGCTATTTGTGCATACTACCCTGGAAAGTGGTTTGACTATTCTAAACTATGGAGGGCATAAGTATAGATTTCAAGACTGGAAAAAGATATGCAAAATATTTCCAAGAGCTTATAAATATTCTCTTCTAGAGGATCCAAACATAGAAGAAGAGGAAGATCAATCATACATTATTGGTTGTGTAGAAGAAGGAAACGTGTCGGGCTATATAAATAGTTCTCACAGTACAAATGTCTGTCCCAACGTACGCTATACATTTGATCCAAATTTGCCACCTTGGCATAAATGCACCTCTTCACACATCAAGTCAGAAGAATATGGCCATGTATGCATTGAGACTATTTGTCAAGTTGAAGCAGGAGAAGAGTTGTTTGCTGACTATAACTTTACTTGACATTGTAAAGTATTGTACATGGATGGAAATCTCAAGTACATGCATCATTTTCATTTTTCATGGATGAAATCTCAAGTGAATATAACATTTGATTATTGTTTAGTTTATGCTCAACGAGAATCTAGAGTGCTCTTATGCTTTGTGTGTTGTCTAACATATTTGACTACCTTGGCCATAGAATCTTGATTCTACTCTAGATTTGTGATAAATCTTACCAAAATTTAATCAATGTCTAGGTTGGACAAGTGGTGGGGCTTCAAACATTACTGTCTTAAACAAGTGGAGTTATCTTACTTGAATAAGTGGTGGCCTTTGAATCCAAATCTAAGCCAAATCTCTAATTATTTTCTTGTAGTCCAGGTTGGACATTTGGTGGACCTTGTATCCATGTTTCCTCAACAAGGGTGGCTTTTAGTTTTCACTTTAAGTACTCATCTTTAATAAAGTGTAGGATGGAAAATGTTGAGTTAGTAGATTGTATTTTAGACAAGTGGTGTTTGGTGTACGAATGCTGAAAATGGTTGCAAGGATTCTAACAACGACTTTACCTTAAATAAATTTCTTACTAGGAGTTCTACATATAAATATGGTGAATAAAATTCTAGTGCCATTTGTGTGTGTGTTTTCTTAGATTCACAAACTGGGATGGATAACGCTCCTATGGTTCAGTCAACAACTATAGAATCCATAGATTCTATGGTTTCTAAAGTGCCCAAGATGGATGATATTTCTATACTAGAGTCTAGTGTTGTGCAACTTGAGCAAGCTTCCAATAATGAGAACCAAGAAATCGATGCTTCAAAAATGCAACATACATCAAAAGAGACTGAAAAGTCCACTCACGAGCTATTGCCAATTGGTACTACGTCATGTAGCGTAGATGTTGAGAAATCCATGCTTACAATTATATTGGATTTAAATGGTCTATTGTTGAAACGTTCCCCTCAACCATCCTCACACCACAACTCAGTGCAAATGGATTCAAAAAGATATATTATACTCAGGCCAGGTTGCATCCAATTCTTGAAGACTATTTTACAAAGGTTTAATGTTGCAATTTGGTCGACAGCTACTAGGAATAATGTGTATCAAATCCTTGCAGCACTAAACAACTTAGCTGAGGATACATTGCCTTTCTTTGCAATTTGGTCGCAAGATGTTTGCTACACCGCTCAAACTCAAAAATTGTTTAGACCCGACAATCCAAACGTTGAGGCAATGTTCAAGCCTCTAGCCAAAATTGCCATGGGGTTTGAATGTGATCCACAAAGAACAGTGCTTATTGATGACTCTCCTTACAAGGGATGTATTTCACCAGCAAACAATTGCATTTTTCCACCACAATTTGATGCTGAGAAGATGGTTGACAATATGCTCTTGGAGGAGCTACTGCCATACTTGATTCAGCTTGATGAGAGAAGGGATGTGCGTGATTTAATTGCTTCTAATCGTTATGGACAACCTATAGTGACAAATGATAGTGAATACAAACAAATCATGGAGTATTGGAAGCAGAAAAATGATGTTTGGTCAGCTAAGGTGTTCTTTACAAGAAGAATACCACCTGCAAAAGGTGACAGAGATGAAACTATCATTGAAGATGCAAGTGACACAAGCCACCGCAATGAAATGAGAAGAGCCCAAATACAAGAGATCTTGGCAAAGGAGCGTACACCCATTGAAAGCATGAAGGCGTCACAATTGACCACTTTAGCTAGGCAATTGGGTTGTAACACAAAAGGAGTTTTGAAGGCAACCACAGCAAAGGCTTATATAAATAAGGTGAAAGCTGAGAACAATCTTCTAAGGCTGGATAGAAAGCAACCCTAAGGTACTAGTGACATGTCATATATTCTTGATACACATGCTTGAACACTCATGTGCATGGTATCTAACAAATCTTTCTTTTTATTCCTTCTTGCAGGATCTTACAAAGGATACTACTAGATGGAGCTCAATCAATAGAGATTTTGATATTTTTGCTCAAAATAATGAAGCAGTCACCTACATTTTTTGTTTATCAATTTCTTGAGAGACTTTATTTTAGTTTGTAATCATCAAATGAAATGAAAAGTATCCGTCTTATTAAGATTGTTGATCTTTTTCTTGTTCAAACCTTTCAATTGTGATTTATAGTTTTGTTAGCATGAGATTGTGCTTTTTTAGTTTGAAAAAAACTGTCAAAGATCCAAGTCTTTTTGGCTTTACTTAAGTTATTAATTGTGAAAGATCCAAGTTTTTTTTCTTTACTTAAGTTATTGATTGCCCTTATGAAACTTATTATTGAGTTAGAGTCTAGTTTAGATAAGCAAAAGATCTTCAAACCAGCACTTGGTCTTACTATTCAATATTCAAAGTCCCTTGAAGCTAACAAATTACATACCCACTTGTAACCTAACTAATGAGTAATTATATAGATCTAAGCAAGTATATATAATGAGTCTTCAAACTAATAATCCAAGGGAAGAGAGTAGCAAGGTCCACTACTTGTCCAAGCTCAGCTCTAGACAACATAGAAAGATGCTAGTTCTACTAATTGTCTAATTATAGGCATGGAGAAATGATAGAAGGTTGACCACTTGTCCAACCTATCATCTCTAGTAAGATGGGAGGTTTGGCCTTAAGATTCACCATGTAACCAACCTATACATCATTGTATTATGAAGAGTAAAAAAGCAAAGCTCCACCACTTGTCCAAGCTAGTTCTAAAATCCACATGGAGATAAGCAAGCTCCACCATTTGTCGAATCTCTCTTCCATTAAAACATGAAAAAACTCATCTATGTTGTACAGGGGGACTTTTTTCCAAGGTCCACCACTTGTCCAAGCTAGGATCCCTAGTAGCACGAGTGGTTTGGTCTCAAGATACACCACTTGTACACTCTATGTCATTATATTAAGAAGAACTATGTATTAAGGTCCACCACTTGTCCAACCTATAAGGTTATATCTTAAATGGTATCCTTTCTCACCACTTGAAATGCCCATGAGATGTTTTACACGGGGGTTTCATTCCAAGGTCCACCACTTGTCCAAGCTAACTCTATTCAAACATAGAGAGAAGCAAAGGTCCACCACTTGTCCAAGCTAACTCTATTCAAACATAGAGAGAAGCAAAGGTTCACCACTTGTCAAAGCTAGGCTCCGTTGAAGTATGGAGAGAAGTAACCTCCATCATTTTTCCAAGATAGGTGCCATTCAAACATGGAAAGAATCAAGATCTACCATGTCTCCGAGATTCTAGGCTCCATTGAAACACCCTAAAACCATGATATTTTGTACATGGGTGTTTGCATTCAAGGTCTACCACTTCTCTAACGTATTATACCTAGTAGCATGAGTGATTTGGTCTTAAGATTCACCACTTATCCACTCTATGTCATTATATTAAGAATAACTGGGTTTAAGGTCCACCACTAGTCCAACCTATAGGGTATATCTTAAATGGTATCCTTCACCACTTATCAAGGTCCATCACCACTTTTCCAACCTATAAGGTTATATCTTGAATGATATTTTTCCTCATCACTTGTAATGTCCATGCTATGTTTTACAAAGGGGTTTTGTTCCAAGACCCACCACTTGTCCAAGCTAACTCCATCCACCACTTGTCCAAGATAGGGCTCCATTGAAACAATGGACCATTGAAACATGGAAGATGATCCACCATTTCTCCAAATAGGTTCCTTGAAACATTGAGAGAAGCAATCTCCACCATGTCTCCAAGCTAGGCTCCATTGAAATACCCTAAACCCATAATTTTGTACATGAGGGGTTTACATTCAAGGTCCACCACTTGTCCAACCTATTATCCCTAGTAGCAAGAGTGGTTTGGTCTCAAGATTCACCACTTGTACACTCTATGTCATTATATTAAGAAGAAATATGTGTTAAAGTCCACCACTTGTCCAGCCTATAAGGTTATATTTTAAATAGTATCCTTTCTCACCACTTGAAATGCCCATGATATGTTTTACATGGGGGTTTCATTCCAAGGTCCACCACTTGTCCAAGCTAACTCTATTAAAACATATAGAGAAAGAAAGGTCCACCACTTGTCCAAGCTAGGCTCATTGAAACATGGAGAGAAGGAACCTCCACTGTTTCTCCTAGATAGGCTCCATTGAAACATGGAGAGAAATAAGCTCCACCATGTCTCCAAGTTGCTAGGCTCCATTGAAATACCCAATACCCATAATTTTTTGTACATGGGGGGTTTACATTCAAGGTTCACCACTTGTCCAACCTATTATCCCTAGTAGGTTTGGTCTCATGATTCACCACTTGTCCACTCTATGTCATTATATTAAGAGGAATTAGGTGTTAAGGTCCACCACTTGTCCAACCTATAATGTTATAGCTTGAATGGTATTTTTTCTCACCACTTGTAATGCCCATGACATGATTTACATGGGGGTTTTGTTCCAAGGTACACCACTTATCCAAGATAAATCTATTGAAACATAGAGAGAAACAAAGGTCCACCACTTTTCCAAGCTAGGCTGCATTGAAACATGGACCTTAATACCAAATTATTTCTAGTAGCATGAGTGATATTTTGTACATGGGGCGTTTACATTCAAGGTCCACCACTTGTCCAACCTATTTCCCTAGTAGGTTTGGTCCCAATTTCACCACTTATCCACTCTATGTCATTATATTAAGAATAATTGGTGTTAGGTCCACCACTTGTCCAACCTATAAGGTTATATATTGAATGGTATTTTTTCTCACCACTTGTAATGCCCATGATATGTTTTACATGGGGTTTTTGTTCCAAGGTCCACCACTTTTCCAAGATAACTCTATTTAAACATAGAGAGAAACAAAGGTCCACCACTTGTCTAATCTAGGCTCCATTGAAACATGGAGAGAATGATGCTGCACCATTTATCCAAGATAGGCTGCATTGAAACATGGAGAGAAGCAAGCTTTACCATGTTCCAAGCTAGGATCCATTGAAACACTCTAGGGGGTTTTATTTCAAGGCCCACCACTTGTTTAACCTATTATCCCTAGTAGCATGAGTGGTTTGGTTTCAAGATTCACCACTTGTACACTCTATGTCATTATATTGTGTTTAAAGTCCACCACTTGTCCAACCTATAAGGTTATATCTTAAATGGTATCCTTTCTCGCCACTTGAAATGCCCATGATATGTTTTACATGGGAGTTTCATTCCAAGATCCACCACTTGTCTAAGCTAACCATATTCAAACATAGAGAGAAACAAAGGTCCACGACTTGTCCAAGCTAGGCTCCATTGAAACATGGAGAGAAGGAACCTCCACCATTTCTCCTAGATAGGCTCCATTAAAACATGGAGAGAAGTAAGTTCCACCATGTCTCCAAGATGCTAGGCTCCATTGAAATATCGCAAAACCCATGATATTTTGTACATGGGTGATTTACATTCAAGGTCAACCATTTCTCCAACCTATTATCCCTAGTAGGTTTGGTCTCACAATTCACCACTTTTCCACTATATGTCATTATAATAAGAGGAATTGGTGCTAAGGTCCACCACTTGTCCAGCCTATAAGGTTATACCTTCAAAGGTATTTTTTCTCACCACTTGTAATGCCCATGACATGCTTTACATGGGGGTTTTGTTCCAAGGTTCACCACTTGTCAAGAAAAATTCTATTGAAACATAGAGAGAAACAAAGGTCCACCACTTTTCCAAGCTAGGCTCCATTGAAACATGGACCTTAATACCAAATTATTCCTAGTAGCATGAGTATATTTTGTACATGGGGGGTTTGCATTCAAGGTCCACCACTTGTCCAACGTACTTTTCCTAGTAGGTTTTGTCGCAAGATTCACCACTTGTCCACTCTATGTCATTATATTAATAATAATTGGGTGTTAAGGTCCACCACTTTTCCAACCTATAAGGTTATATATTGAATGGTATTTTTTCTCACCACTTGTAATGTCCATGATATGTTTTACATGGGGATTTTGTTCCAAGGTCCACCACTTGTCCAAGCTAGATATGTTCAAACATAGAGAGAAACAAACATGCACCACTTGTCCAAGGTAGGCTCCATTGAAACATGGAGAGAATGATGCTCCACCATTTATCCAAGATAGACTCCATTGAAACATGGAGAGAAGTAAGCTCCACCATGTTTCCAAGATGCTAGAGTCCATTGAAATACCCAAAACCCCTGATACTTTGTACATGGGGGGTTTACATTCAAGGTCCACCACTTGTCCAACCTATTATCCCTAGTAGCATGAGTGGCTTGGTCTCAGGATTCACCACTTGTCCACTCTATATCATTATATTAAGAAAAATTGGGTTTCCATATCTAAATGGATCTTTGCTTGGATAAGTGGTAGACCTTGAGACCTAAATACCCATTCTACACTAGAGCATTGGTTAAGCCTTATACACTTCAAGCATACCTTTAACAACAAGTAGTAGTTATTAGTTGACTTAAATCTAGTTTGAACTCCATGGTATTGAGACTAGAGAGAGTGTAGCATAAAAAAGAGTCAGGATTTTAATTTGACTTTTTCTTTATTAATGAGTAGATCATAGATGGATTTTGGTATCTAATAAAACCTTAGGGTAGACAATGTAAAAATCATGTCTATTGTTGTGTTTGCATTAAGTGTTCTTGTTCTTTAATTTCAGAACCATTACAGAAATGGATTGGCTATATGCTGGCATAAATTGAAGAAAACTATTGAATTACCCATCCAACCTCCTCCAAGACCTTGTCCAAGGAATGAATCACCTCCTTATCACCTACCACTTGCTTTCAAGGACATCAAAAGAGTACTTATCTTGGATCTAGAGGGGTTACTTCTCAAGACAGTTGAAATGAAACATGGAGATTCTATGCCATCTTGGGCTCAACACATGCGACTTGTGGAGGACAAAGATGAAGTTTATCATGTGGTGCGACCAGACGCACAAAGTTTTTTGGATTTTTTGTGCTGAATACTTTGAGCTATGGATATGGAGTTGCTATAACTTAACAAGGGTGCAACGCATCACACAAAAGTGTTTTCCTGAGCAGTATACCAAGTTCAAGGTGTTTATGAGTAACAAAAATTGCCAAAATCCAAATATCATGTTAGGATTTACAAGGGTTTATCACAAAAATCTGAGTGATATTTGGAAGATATTTGAGGATTTGGATGCAAACAATACCTTAATTTTTGATGACACTCCATATAGGGTGATGTGGAACATGCCAGGGACATATCTTATATTTCCAAAGATGTGGAGGCAAACTTCCGAGCAACTTCAAAACTTCTTGCAGAGAACCATAATTCCATGGTTGGTAGGATGGTTGTATGCAAGAGATAAGAGAGTCTATACATATAACACAATTGTAAATCAGTATAGTGATTCTGAGACAAATTATGTCCTTGGTGTGTACTTGTCAACACGAAAGCATTGAATAAATATGGCTATAAGATGCTTTTTTTATTCTAGTGTGTATCTTTCAACATTTGTATAATTTGATATAGTCTTTTTTTTTTTATAAAAGGTGTGTCAATTTTATGAACACTTGAATGGAGTGCACCCTACTCTAAGGGGACTTCAATGTACTATTGGAGTGCATCCTATTGTAAGGGGACTCTGATGTATTGCTAGAGTGCACCCAAATTTTTGGGGACTCATTTTTTATTTGATTGGGGCCTATGTTGGGTCATATAGTAAAAGAAATTCATTTTTTGTCAATTCATATCGAGGTTGCATTTATTTGGAACTATGAAAGAATTGATGTTTGATGTCAAAATAAAACTTGTAAGTGTGGATCAGAGAATTCATGGACTTTAAATATGTGAGAGGGATCTTTTTCTTGGGCACAAATGTTTGCTTCAAGAATTTTGTCATTACATACTTTATGTGAAAGAGTTTTAGAATCTAAAAGACTTTGAAAACAAAACTATGGAATCTAAGTGCATGTATTCTTGAATGGCTTGAAAGTTGATGTATACATGCATGTCGCCTTGATGAAGATTTAGATCTGACAAGATGGAAAGATATAATTCTTGGACGTTACCTTTGTCAATTTGGTAATAACATATTTAACTTTCTTTTAATATGGGTGGAAAATATATTATTATGTGCATTTGGAAAATATATTATTATTTGCATATTTAACTTTCTTTTAATATGGGTGGAAAATATATTATTATGTGCATTTGGAACCTAATTGCTTGACCTTCAAACCAAGATTCCTATGTTATTTTTTCATATACTTTTTTATACTGAATTAAGATTGTGGATGCAAGGTCCACCACTTGTTCAAGCTAGATCTAAGAAAGTATATATACTGAGTCTTCAAACTAGTAAACCAAGGGGAGAGAGAAGCAGGGTCCATCACTTGTCCAAGCTCATCTCTAGACAACATAGAGAGATGTTATGTCTACTAATTGTCCAATATAGTCATGGAGAAATGATAGAAGGTTGATCCACTTGTCCAACCTATTATCTCTAGTAAAATGGGAGGTTTGGCCTTAAGATTCACCATGTAACCAACATATACTTCATTGTATTATGAAGAGTAGAAAAGAAAAGCTCCACCACTTGTCTAAGGTAGTTCCAAAATCAACATGGAGAGAAGAAAGCTTCACCATTTGTCCAAGATAGGCTCCATTAAAACATGGAAAACCTCATATATGTTGTACATGGAAGCTTTTTTCCAAGGTCCACCACTTGTCCAAGCTAGGATCCATTAAAACATGGATAGAAACAAGGCTCCACAACTCGTCCAACCTTTATAGCTGCAAAGTGTACCGGTTGTCTAAACTAGGCATGGGAAAATAATAGAAGGTCCACCACTTATCCAATATATTATCTCTAATAGCATGGGAGGTTTGGTCTCAAGATTTAGGAATTGGCTGACCTGTATTTCATTGTATTATGATGAATTTGGTTTTAAAGTCAACTACTTATCCAAGCTATAAGTTTTATATCTTGAATGGTATTCCTTCCCATCACTTAGAAAACCAATGATATGTTGTACATGGGAGGGTTTGTTACAAGGTCCACCACTTGTCCAAGCTAGTTTCATTGAAACATGGATGAAGACAAGCTCCACCATTTGTTAAAGCTAGACTCCATTGAAATCTAGAAAATCCATTCTATGTTGTACATGGGGTTTTTGTTTTAAGGTCCAACACTTGTCCAAGCTAAGATCCATTGAAACATGGAGTAGAGAAACACTCCACCACTTGTCCAAGCTAGGCAACATTGATAGTAGTTGGTTTATTTTGAAGATCCACCACGTGTCTAAGCTAACTCTATTGAAACATAGAGAGAAGCAAAGGTCCACCAACTGTTCAAGCTAGGCTCCATTGAAACATGGATAGAAGCAAGCTCCACCATTTCTCCAAGATAGACTCCATTGAAACATGGAGAGAATCAAAGGTCCACCATTTCTCCAAGCCAAGATCTAGTTGTCCAACCTATAAGGTTATATCTTAAATGGTAATCTTTCTAATCACTTGGAATACCCATGATATGTTTTACATGGGGGTTTTGTTCCAAGATCACCACTTGTCCAAGCTAACTCTATTGAAACATAGAGAGAAGCAAAGGTCCACCACTTGTCCAAGCTAGTCTCCATTGAAACAAGGAGAGAAGAAAGCTCCATCATTTCTCCAAGATAGGCTAGCATGGATAAGTGCACCTTGAAACCAACCTTCCTATGAGGCAATAGAGCATATGCTACATATTTTATGTATGCCCCATGCCTCAAATTAAGAAGTTATAGATTAGAAGTGGACCTTGCTTAAATGTCACATGCAATAAATTAAGGAAAAATAGCCAAGTGGATTGTATTCCTCAATGGATCCTTGCTTTCACAAGTTGTGAACCTTGAGTCACTTTTACATTAACTTGGACAAGTGGTGGACCTAGAAACCAAGCTCTCCATGTTGAGATAAGTTGTAGGTAGGACATTAGAACATAGACAACGATAATGGATGCAATATACTCCTCTCCTAATAATCCAATTGATTGAAACCATGATATTTTAGTTGTTTTCATTGTGTATTGTATGTGCATAAAGTGGAATGAGACCTTAAGAAAACTCAAATTTTTGACAAAATCTCTA
>NC_140959.1:374051-394859 GCF_014529385.1 Adiantum capillus-veneris
GAGAAAAGTGGATCAAATGTGTTTGAAACAGAGTGATCACAAACATGTCGAAACCCAACCGGTCAAGAAAATTCCCTCAAGTCCTCAATACGGGAACCAAGTTTCAATAAAACCTGTCTTAAAACTTGGTAGAGCTTGAAATTTTGGCCTTAGCATTGGTCTACAAAAGTGGAAAAGAACGTCATAGTTCAATCAAAGAACACTAGGAGCTAGGAGTGATCGTAAATTATCAAGTGCAATCATTGCATTGAAAATTGGGCCTAAGATCAAAATATTGGGGGCACATTTGATTGCAAATCAAGCTATTCAAAGCCCTCATTTCATTGTTTTAAAGGAATGCGGTCAACTTTGACACATTTGGACTAGTTTTACCCAACTCTTGTGAGTCTAGAAAGCATTTAATTGCCAGAATTGCTTTGGCACAAGCAGTATTCTTGAGAAACATCAAAATATGCTAAGAGACAGTTTTAAAGACCAAAGACAACATGGACTCAAGTTGAACTGAGAATTCAGGTGAACCAAAGCCAAACAATAGCAATAGCACAAGAACAACTATAATAGAGAAAGTTTACAACTCTTTGACTACATTGGGACGAGGTCTTATATGCTAATTTAGTAGGCCGTAGGTAATTGATGAGTAGTAAAAGAGGTAGAAGAGCCAAGATCCTATTCATCAGAGTAAAGCCAGATCTAGAGAACTCCAAGATGTTCATCGATTTAGTGAAGCCTAGTATTTCAAACTCAAGGACGATGTGCAGAGAGAAGTTTAGAATATTGACCCAATTAGCTATCCAACAATCTTCACAAGCTAGAAATCATATAGTTGCCAACATATGCAATCAAAATCATTGTACATGGACAACAATAGTCTAGTCTACAGTCAAGCCACAGTTGGAAGACCCAACAGATTAGCCCAATAGAGGCAAGTCTAAGTGGAGAACAAAGTCAAAGGTAGTATTTATCAATATACAACCTAATGCTCAATGTTATAAAAGAGGATTCCAACAAATTCGTCAGCACATAAGTAGAAATTTTTCAAGAGAATGATATGGACGAGTCAATTGAAGTGCCACCCATAATGGTGTATTGCTCACATTGTGGAGAAAAGGTTGACATTTTCTAGAGGATTGTCCTAGAAACCCTAACAATAGGGGCATAACAATTGCAAAACGAAGCAAAGAGAAAATTGGAAATGAAATTTAATGTAAGTGCATCTAGCTTGTCTTTTTTTATGCAATCAAATGTTTCTCCATTACCACTAGAGGCATCATTAAAAGCATTGCAAGTTCAAAAACTGCATAAAGATGCACATGCACCTAAAAAGCTTAAATTGGAACCTCTAGGCAATAAATTTATGCATGAATTTAGTCTAAGCACTCAGTTATCACTCAAAGTCAAATATAGTGTTAGGTTTTCAAATGATCTTGTATCCACAACTAGTAATGTGTAATCATTTATGAGTCTAAGGGACACAACGTAGCAAATGCTATAAGCATTGTATGACACACATAATTCATGTGCACATATGTAGACCGAGAAGGACATTGAACAAAAGGAGTTGACCAGTGTTTGAAAGGTCTACATATGAGCTCATAGAATTATGCCCAGTGTTCGATCAAGAAGGATGGTTTATCTCTGAGGAAAGAATTGATTATAGCCCATCCTCTCTAGAGTTGAATGACATTTATCGATTAAACCTATCCAAAGGCAAACTATCACTCGTCAAAAGTTAAGTTTCAACATTATGAACTCATGACAATACTCAAGGAAGTGGCACAAATGGGACACGGATACTCTTTGAGGGTGTCAATTGTCAAGAAGTGAACGTAACAAGCAATATAACCAGTCTCTACAAGCTAATCATCACCTCAATGATCAAAAGAATTTGCATATATCCTATCTCACCGCTTTCAATCCTCACGTGCTTTCATTGACTAAATGGACTTGGAAAGCCAAAACATTTTAGGGGAATCTATACTAGGTTAGGAGACAAGCTTACACAGTTTGACAATATTCTAGAAAGTTACAAAAATTGCAATATCACTCTCCTATCATCAAAATGACGTGTAATGGACTTTTAAGCACTCAAATTTGAAGATAAAGCCGAGAAACACTTCACGACAAACTTCAATAGAACTGACAATGCTTACACTCAAATTGAAAGTACAAGATGCAAGGAGCACAATGCAAGTTTTGGAATCAAAATAGGATTACCCAATCATTGGAAAATTCAATTATAAGCTAGAGCTACTTGGCCTCTTGAGCGCACGTACATAGAGCTCCTTTCATTCTCCAAAACATAAGCCTCTTTCATACTAAGGTTATTATCTTTTATACCTAGGGCTTTTTAAATAGCCAATGATCAGGCTCACATGTGCCTTTACAAATATCATAAAAGAATGATAAATTATAGAATATATCTGCCACTTTTGGAATCTGGATTCCCCCCCCGGGTTTAGCTACACTAGCTCAAAAAATGATAGATTACAAATATATTAAAAATGTGGTGTCTGATTAGGTGGGTACCTATATGTTGAAATGGCCAAACACTCCTCCCTTCCTAGCTTATATTGTCCCTTTACACAACCATGTGCAATCTGTTTGTTAGGGTTGTCTTTAGCTTAAAAATTTATTTGTAGTTGATAACACTCCCCCCTTCCTTGAGTGATATATATCGGTTGTGTTTAGGTTGATGCATGAGTTGGGCTTCTATTTTTGAGGCAATTTTGCATTTTGTTGTACATTCTTCTTTTTGTTTCCACTTTTGGTAGTGGAAAGATGGATATTAATGTTGCATAGATTTTTGGGTATTGAGCCTCTTTGGATAGTTAACTTTATGATGGATCTTGCCCTCGGGTTCCACTGCAATGTGAGCCCTCTCCATATTTCATCAGCTTTGAAACACGTGAGATCCTTATGATTGTTGTTGATAGCTCTCTTGTGGAATTTTTCATTGCTTGTCAGTTGTTTTTCTATGCCCTTCTTCAACTTGCCAATGTTTAATGGAGATTTCTTGTTCTTGAAGATAAGAGTTCCTTTTTGACATCATAGTTAAGACCTGTAGTTGTCGGTCTAATTCTGTGATGATTGATATGGGTAGTAGCAATTTCCTTATTGCTAGTACCTAATGTAGAAGGGATATATATAGGAAGATATTGGTGAGTGTTTCTAGATTAGGGTCTAAAACCTACACAATCAAAGGAAAAAAACGGGATGGGAAAAAAGTGCCTTTGGTATACGCTCTTATTGGAGTTGAGTAGTTGGACTTTAAGTACCTGTTCATACAAGGTGAGTGCTTGGAACAAACAAAGGAAGAGTGTTTAATGCAAGTGTCATTTGTGGAACAGTCTATTTGAATACAAGATTATTATTATTTTTAAGCATGCGATGTGAAAGATGGAGTTGATGGGTGCTTCAAGGAACAAATGTAGCACATGTGACATCAGAGGATGTCGTAATAGCTTCCATGTTTCCAAGAAGGGTTTTTGATGTAGAAGCTTCTCCACTTGGTTTTGTGGATGCTATTTTCTCACTTTGAGTATCCTTAGGGACATCTTCTTCATTAAAAACATCACAATTGTCTCCCAAATCAATAGCATATGATACACACTCTTCTAGGTTCATATGCTTCTTGCTATACAGTATTGCGTGAAGCTCTTTGTTGAGCAATCCTTCTAGAAACAATGATATTAATCTTTCTTCTACTGGTATTTCTAATTCTAGGCATCTTGCAATGTATTGCTTCATCCTAGTTGCACAATCCCTCTAACAGAATCACCTTGTTTCTGTTAGAAGCTATAGATTTGAGCTATCATATTATGTTTGATCACAGTTTTGGAACATGCAGCTACAAATACTTGAGCTAATGGATTCAAATCCATGATTGACCTTGGTGGAATGTTTTGGAACCATTTCAAATCTTTTCCTTCTAGAGTCATTCCAAATCCCTCAAATTGAGTGTGGAAATCAAATATGTGTTCTGCTCTTAGCACTTGCTTGAAGCTTGCTGAGTGATCAGATGGATCTCCACATCCACTGTATTTTTTGACCCATTTTTGAAAATTAGCTGGTTCGACACACGTCTATTTGGCTCAGCTCCAACTCTTCTAGTAGTTGAACCTATCTCAAGTCCTTCAAACCCATCTGTTGGAAATAGTGATTCATGTAGCCCTGGACTGACTTTAATGTCACTCGATTTTCTTCGTGATGAGGTAGGTTAGGGTTTTTTGACATTTTTCCCAAAAGGTCTCTCGCGGAGTTCCTCTCTTGGAATAGTTTCCGGTCCTTGGCCCAATGTCCAATCTCTTATAGAGTACCCTTGGTATTTGGTCTGTTCTATCTCCTCAGGACTCATCATAACAAAGTTATTGTTATAATAATCCCTAAATAGGTAAGTTGGTAGATCTAATGAACCCTTATTTTTTATTTTTAAGATATAGATGATCTTCATGGGTGTTAACTGCCTTGATTACTTTGTTAGCGAAGTGGCAATTTTTTGCTCCTTGGCCCCTCAGCAGCCCACGTGGCTGCACCTCATCTCGCTATAAAGCTCTAAAAAAAACAGCGTCGACATACTGTAAAAAGATGCGCTGTCAAATTAACAATAAAAACAGAAGGAGCCTATTGCCTTCTCCTCTCCCAACTCAGGGCAACTCCCGGTAGGTTGACATCAGGAGCCTATTGCCTTCTCCTCTCCCAACTCACGGCAACTCCTGGCAAGACGAAGACCAATGACCATCAGGTTGTCTCTCTTTCTGTCTCTCTCTCTCTCTCTCCACTGACCTTTGCTTCATTAAACAAGTATGTTGTCATAGGTAGCATTCAAAAACTTCAAAGTGTCTGGTCAAGCATTTGAACCTGGTAGTGCTCCTGCCATGGCGTCACTGTTGCCCAAAGAGCTAGTCATGCTTGTTGCCTTTGCATCAAAGTAGCATAATATTCCTTTGCATACTCTTCCTGCCAAAATAGCCTATAGACCTTGTGTTAAACAACAAAGAGTCTAGAATTTTCAAAAGAGCAAGAGACTCCATAGAGGTAGTGTACAAACCTCATTTTTAAGCTTATCTTCCCTGACATGACCCCAACAAAATGGAGCATCGTCACCAGCTCCTAAGGGAGACTTTTTGATATGACCATGATGAAGCTCCTCTTATTCATCGGTAGCAGGCGACTCAGTCCGCCTCAACTTCATCAATCGTTCATCGGACTCTATGTGCTTCAAAACCTTTTCGACTGCATTTCGAGTCCCACAAATGCTTCCATTGATGCCTTCACTAGCAAGTATGATACCTCCTGAGACACGCTGTTGATCTCAATCATAAATTTGTGAACAATGAAAACGGGAAACGTATTAAGACAGCTTATACATTCGACCTCCCGGATACTGGTCACTCAAGTTAAGAGATGACAACTAGAGCCTCATGAGACCAAGTCTGACTGATACCACAAGTCTTCTAAATGTAATTACAACCCCCCCCCTCTTAGCCCTGAAATCTTCAAGCCTCAAAACAAAACAAATGGTTTTGACAAACAAGTTGAAACCCCCAAAATTTTCCCATTTCCAAGATTTGTTCACAGCATAGAGAACACACTTTGCAGTTAATCGAAGTTCAAAGCTCAATGTGATTGATTAATAGTGTGAATGTATTATCTGTATATACCTACAAGAACCAAGGAAAAGCCCTCATTTCCCCATAGAGAATGTGTAAGTTTTACACCTAGTATATTCACCCACAAAACAATACAATCATTCACCTCATCAAGCATGTGCACACAAACGATACAAAGAAATTGACCAATACAATTCTTCGCAACTTAGACAGAAACATGAAGAAAATTGCAAAGTTTTTGATTCATGCTCCAAAGTTTCTGGCGATGCTGCACGATATAGTACTAGCGTTGATGAAATACGATCTACTGCATGCCGACGGTAGGAGTAGTTGGAGGACCTCGAGGGCCATCGAGTACGCAGATGGTGTTGTCAGGAGTTTTCTGGAGCAAGGGATTGCGCATATGTACATATACATGCATGGTGCATCAAATAAAGAATTGCCCATTTTTCAGAGCCAGACGGTTACGTGGGGCCCACATGTGTACAGGTAGGACAGGGTGTACATAGTGCATCGATTTTCACTATTACCAGTACCACCGTGTTTTTTCTACAATAAGGAGGAGTTGGTAGCGCGTAAAACTTCTCAAGGAAGCTATCCGCGGGCCGACGACATGAGGTAAGCAGGTGCGTCAGATGGCATTGAGTGGCGTCAGGAGGTCAATACTTGCACGCGGAGAAGTATGGACACGACGTGGGTGTTTTCTTGTAATACTTATGCAGAAAGGTCATCACGAGGACCACTTTTTGGGGCCACTTCACGTGGTTGCGGGATGCATTATTTGGAAAAACTGAGTGCCAGGTGTGCGGATGATGCAAAAAGGTGACAACTATGCACTGCGAGGTCAGTTTTTGGCCTGTTCGGGGTCCGTTTGAGGTCATCTAAAAGGCCACGGGTGCCCAACTAATAAAGCTAAGTGTGGGAACTGAAAAAACTGGGAGAAGACCAGAAAAAATGTGGAGAAGAGAGGAGGAACAGCCGCAAGTGTGTTTTTGCTGTTTTTGGAGCATTTTTTGGCCAAATTCCTCACAGATTTTCTGTTGTTTTTCTGTGTAATCGTCTCCGGTGAGTGAAGCCTCTGCTTAACTTTGTGGTTGTATCTAGTGTATTTCCTCAATACTGTGTAAACTATTTGCCCCATTGGTGTTGGCTGAGCTTCATTGAGTTTAAACAACATCAATTTGCCTCCTTTGAGCTGGATTGAGAGTGTGTGTGTGAGTGTATATGTGTGAGTGTATATGTGTGAGTGTTGAGTGGGCAAGTGGGAAATCTCTCTCTTCTCACTCCGTCTGTGTGTTTCCTGTCTCGGCTAGGCTGGTTGTGTAAGCCGAGTGGTGCCCCATAATGTGTGTGTGTATCATTCCAAGAGTGTGTGTCAGGTCATTATAGAGGCGTTGTGTGTGTTTCCATCCCGCTCACATTCTTTTGGCGCCCCCATGGAGGATCTTCTTCGAGTACCTTCTGCTTCGAGCTTCAAGCTTCAAGATTCGGGGCTACAGGTTACAGGTTACAGGGACAGGTATAGGTACAGGTGTTTCACACAGGTACAGGTAGCTGGAGTACAGTGATATACTAGCAGTGATGTCACTTGCAGTTGTTGTGGGTATGCATCACTTGGCGCCTATTTGAGCGTATTGTCTACTGGATTGTACGTTACTTGTGGAAACTGCCATTGTACGCATTTGTGGAGCCATAATTGGTTGTATTTGGCAGTCCCAGCCATTTCTGAGACTTGGTCTGGAAGATAGTCATTTCTGAGACTTGACTATACGCGATTTGCATTAGCCTTCGTGTGAGGGTCGATAGCGTGAGGTTTTTATTGAGCTGGGGGATTCTCAAA
The DNA here is from genome assembly GCF_014529385.1 of Adiantum capillus-veneris. Lineage (NCBI taxonomy): Eukaryota > Viridiplantae > Streptophyta > Polypodiopsida > Polypodiales > Pteridaceae > Adiantum > Adiantum capillus-veneris. Next base: position 381,501 of record NC_140959.1, read on the forward strand.
TGTGGAGATCCTTTTGGTGATACAGGTAGCTGGAGCACCCTTTTCGTGACCTCGCCATAGGCTATGTACTAGTGATTCCTACTTGATGCTCGAGTTCTATTGTTGGCAATCTATGCTTACACATACAGTCTATATTTTGGGTTCTTACTGCTCTACTTCTGGGGAAACTCTGCCAAAATTTTTCCGAGTTGTGATGGCTGGTTTTTTGGTCTTTTGAGCCATTTATGCTGTGATGCTGCTGAAATTTTGGCAAAATCAGAGGATAAGTCAGGTGTGCCTTCTTGGGAGCTGCATGGTTGGCTTTAATGGATGATCAAAATGGCCCTCAATTCACTCCATTTCATTTAACTCAAAGAATCCAGATAAATGTTCATGTGTCCAGGAAGATTTTTTTCCAGCAGCGCATAGTCTTTATGTTCGGGCCAAGAAGATTACGAGAGATCTTGGAATGTCCTTTGCCTGTTGTAATTCTGATGATCAACTATGAAAACTCATTTGATGTGCATGTGTTTGTCCTTATCTAAAGTTGAGCTCCATTGAAGTTTCTGGGAATTGAGTCAGTAAAAGTTTTGGGTTCTTGCACATGTGTTCAAAGGGGTTCTCAAAGCATTGTAACTTGGGTAGCCATGGCTTTCTCTTATCCGGAGTTTCATGGAAGAAGTGATGAAGATGTGGAAGATTTTTTGGAAAAGATGGAGGTTGCCTGCATTAGCAACTAGATTCATGACCTTGCGCACATGTTACGTCTTCTCCAAATTTGTTTGAAGAGTGATGCACGAGTTTGGTCCAAAACATTTGAAGAGGAGTTGCGTGCAGCGGATCCACCTGTAAGATTGAGTTGGGACAATCTCAGGCATGGGTTGGAAGTGGAGTTTGTGAAGATAGAAGATCCTGACAAAGTATGGTAAGAAGTACAAGGTTTGGTGGAAAAGGAAGGTGAGCCAGTAGATGCGTACATACGTAAGTTCTCATTGGCATGGGAGCGGATGTGCAAGGCCTTAGCACCACAGGTACCCCCACCTAACATGATGAAGAAGGACAGGTTCTTGGCTGGTCTTTGGGAGAATATACGTTGGAGGGTGGAGCTAAAGAAGCCTAGGACATATGAAGATGCACTAGAGGTAGCAAGGAACAAAGAGTGGAAGTTGAGGAAAATGAGCCAGTTAGGCGTGGAGTCTTTGCCCATGAGGTCTGAATTTTAGCCTATAGAGTCTTTTCAAGGTCGCATGTCAGGGGTTCATCATGAACCAGTGGTTCCTGTTACTACTCAGGTTATGCTAGCAGTGGTCACTACATCGGTGCAAGATGATGGGCTAAGGCAAGGCATGAGGCAAGTGGTAGATTTGAAAAAGAGTCTCAGCCTAAACATGCTAGGTCAAGTGGGAAATAATCGAGGTCGAGGGAGGTTTGCAAATCAGCCAGGAGGTGAAGAAAGGCCTAGGAATGGTGTTGGACAAAGCAATGGTAGGTTTTGGAGGCAGATGCCCACATGTTATAATTGTGGAGAGTTGGGTCACATCAGCCCGCAATGTGATAAGCCACCAAGGATGGGGGGAGACATGTATCCATTGCCAAGACATGTGCTAACTAGGTCAAATGATTATGGCATCGAAATTAAGGGAGACGAAGGAACCAGTGGACTGACCCAGGAGGAAAAGGGAAAGACAAAAGTGCTAAGTGTAGTCACCTTAGAGAAGGCATCAAAGCTAGAGGATACATTAGTGATGCCTATTGGGAAGAGGACCACAGAGGATAAGAAAGGAAGAAGTGCCCCAGGTCCTAGTAAGAAGAAAGGAAAGAGCCATGAAGGCGAGGATGTCAAGGCCAAGAGGAAAAGGAGGGCTCGTCGAAAGTTTCATGTTTCAGATTTTCCACTAGGGGATGGGAAATTAAGCTATGACTTGAAGGAGGATCTGACGAGCAGGAAGGCAGATGTTACTTTTGGGAAGCTTATAGAGATGGTGCCTAAGCTAAAGCGACAGTGGAAGAGGATGGTTAACCCAATGGAGAAAGAGCCCGACAGAGGTTCAGTAAAGGTGTTGGCAATGGATGAGCTACCAGACATTTGTCCAATAGTAGATGTGTGTCATAAAAGGAAAAATTTGGGACAAGGTTATGTGGATGGTGGAGCTCAAATATGCGTCATAACACACTCATGCGTTGAGAAGATGAGTCTCACAGTGGCTGGGGTGTCAAGTTTTCGGATCAGATTGGCAAACCATCAAAAAGTAAAATGCTTGGGTGTTGTAAAGAGCTTAGAAGTGGAGGCATATGATGCAAAGGCAGTGGTTGATTTTCATGTGATGCCAGCAGAGTTGGGAGCATATCCTATTATACTGGGCAGACCATGGTTACGTGCATTGGGAGATGTTCAAGATTGGTGACATGGTACGATTAGCCTCTATGGAAAGACAGGTACCAAGAAGCTTTATAATATGGACACAAGGAAACAATTAGAGGAGCTTTATGAATATGAGGATGAGTCTAGTGATGAAGACTCTTCCACGGTGACAGCTGAGGACAGTGATAGCACTACCAGCAGTGATGAACATGCTGATGTTGCATTTCTTTTGATGGACAAAGAAATCCAAGAGTTTGGTTTAGTTGCATTTGCGAATGAGGTTGAAGATGAAAGTGAAGGGCCTTATGAAGTGATTGAAGGGCTAATGCAAACTAAGGTTGAGTTGTCAAAGAAGTAGGAATTGATGACACAAATGATCTTTGGAGACCTCTCAGCTATGGAGAAGGATATATATTTGCACATGCTAGCTAGTTTTCCTGACTTGTTCATTACTTCATATGAAGAGATCAAGGGGTTCAAGGGTGAAGAGATGCATATAGAACTGAAAGAAGGTGCTAAGCCAGTGCGGCAAAGGCTAAGAAGGATGGGTCAAGAGCAAATGGAAGCCTTGCGAGAAGAGGTGGACAAGTTGTTGAAGGCAGGGTTCATAGTCCTTGTGGAGACCACAGAATGGGTGAGTACAGTTGTAGTCAGTCCAAAGAAGGATGGGAAGTGGAGAATTTGTGTATATTTTAAACCCTTAAATGCAGCCACTAAGAAGAATCCATATCCTCTTCCATTCATCGATCAGATCTTGGATTCAATGGCAGGTTATGAGAGGTACAGTGTGTGTGATGGTTTTTCAGGCTATTTTCAATTGAAGATTGCTCTTAAAGACCGCACAAAGACCACTTTTATTACGCCATGGGGCTGCTATTGCTACACAGTATTGCCATTTGAGTTGTCAAATGGACCTTCCTTCTATCAAGAGACAGCAAATTGGGTGTTGGAACCATTCATTGGTAGTTGTGTTAAAGATTTTATGGATGACTTCTGTGTTTATAGCAGTAGGGCTGAACACCATGAGAAGCTGTAGATGGTATTGGCTCGATATGATGAATGTGGAGGACAACTAAATCCAAAGAAATGTCATCTAGCACAGCCAAGGGTGAAGTTATTGGGCCATAGGGTGTCAAAAAATGGCATTGAGGCTGATCCAGATAAGGTTAAGTCTATTATTCTTCTTCCATCACCTACGAGTACGAAGCAATTGGCAACTTTTATACACAAAGTGAAGTACATGGCACGGTTTATTCCATTGTCTTCGCAGCTTCTTTATCCATTACAGCAAGTGGCAAAGCATGATCCATTGCAATGGGATGACAAGTGTGAAGAAGTGTTTCAAGAGGTGAAAGAGGTGTTAGGGGGGTTGTCAGCCATGCAGGCTCCTGATTGGGAGAAAGTGTTTTATGTAAATCCATCAGTAGGGGATGATGCCATTGGAGCCATGCTATTGCAAAAGGGGAAGGGTAGCCATTATATGAGGCCAGTGTATTGTGCAAGCCGAGTGAAGTTGGTAGCGGAGAGAAAGTTCTCGGAAGTAGAGCTAGTGATGGCCAGTGTAATATTTGCTTGTTGACGATTTCTTCATTACTTGCTACCACGGCCTTTTGTTTTCTTGACGAGTTATGCCTTTTTGCCACACTTAATTAATGGTACTAACATGTCAAATGTGGTGACCTACAAGGAGAATCCCCTTATTGTTAAGGAAGAGGTGGTGAGAAAGGTAGTTGAAGAAGTGCCACAGATCAGCAATGCACATGTCTTGTTCTTTGATGGTTCATACAGAAAGAGCCATGATGCAGCTTCAGGGGGTATAGCACTTTATGATCCAGAGGGGAAGCTAGTATGCAAGAGAGGGTTCAAATTGGATGCTCATAGTAACAATGAGGCTGAATATGCTACTTTGGAAGCCGGATTACACATTTGTTTGAAGCATGGGATTCGAAGGTTGAGCATAAAAGGTGATGCCTTGTTAGTGGTGAATCAAGTGCTGGGTGTGTGGAAGAGCAAGAACACCTCATTGAAGGAAATGTGCTTCAGAATTAAAGGCCTGTTAAAAAAGTTTGAAGCATGGATCATCAGACACATTGAACGTGATCTAAATGGACAGGCACATGAAGCAGCTCAAGGCATGATTGGGGAGCTATTTGTGTTGAGGACCACTTCACCTCTTTATCATGGCCGGGAAAGTTTGGCTCAAGAAGAGGATTTTTTGCTAGCAGGAATCTTTCTAAAGGAGATTCAGAAGTCTAAGAAGTATGGCTTTGTGCGTAGAGCATACAGGTACAAATTGATTGGTGATGTCTTATACATGAAAGGGTCTGATCTCGTGTTGAGACGTGTACCTTGGTGGGAGGAGCTTTACAGAGTGTTGGAAGAGAATCATGAAGGCGCATGTGGTGGCCATTTTGCTCTAAAGATCACCTTGCATAAGATTTTGCAAGAGGGGTATGTATGGCCTAGTTTGCACAAGGATGTTCACCATTGTGTTGTAGGTCTTGCAATAGGTGTCAAGCATTTGGAAGAGAGTGTTGAAACAGAGCTACGAAAAACCATTATGGCATTTGATGTGTTTGAAAAGTGGGGGATTGATGCAATAGGCCCGTTACCTATCACAAAGCAAGGCAAAAGCTATATTTTGACGGCAGTGACTATCTCCTAGATGGGCAGAGGCTATAGCAGTAAAACAGATCACTGCAAAGGCTGTTCTCAACGTGTCACAATGAAAGGTTAATTACGTTGGGTGCTCATAATTGGACTTTAGCTTTTGCCATATTGCTAAGCAGAGTCCAAACGCTTGATGTCGTCAAAATGTCATCATTGATAGCCATTTTGATGTAGACCATAGCCTTCTTATTCAACTGGCCCACTTTATCAAACAAACCTTGCGGCTTATTCTCTTCCAATGCATCTTCACAATCCTTTAAGAAAAGGATACCTTGCATGCGTTCTTGCCAGAGGTCGAAGCCTTGACCATCGAAACCGTTTGATTTCCATCAAATTTTAGTGTCAGATGCGAAAGAGGTAGAAGCCATCTTAGCTCAACCACAAGTGTGTATACAAAAGAGATGCAATAGGCTAAAAATTTCAGCAAATAGGAGCAACCATAAGACTTTGCATACGATAGACCACAATTTCTTTACATGAAACTATCCAAATATAAATTTCGGCTGAATATACGATTTAAATCACCTGTACTCAGCTTTTCACTCAAATCCTCGCACAAAACATCAATACATGTAATCCCACAAATTTGGTACACCTGCGTATTGCTTTTTAACCAGTAATAACTGTAAATCACCTGTTTTGACCTAAAAACGACCTGTTTTGGGCTGTTTTGGCTATTTTGGTGACCTTCTTGACCCGGAAACAAGGGGCTTCACGATGGAAGCCAAATTGGTCACGGGAGAGCAAATTTAACTTGCTGTCCAGTAGACTGTGCAGATCCTATTTTGAACCTAGAGCTCTGATACCAATTGAAAGCGCAAAGCAGAGGCTACCGGAAGATGCACGCGGTGGCAGAGTGCAGGATTGAGCCGAGTGCAGCCAGGCGTGGGTGAAAGAAGGGGTAGCACTAGGGATCGAAGTTACAGAGAGAGAGAGGCTCATACGTTTTTGGGAAAACTCACTACTGTTGAGTTGTGAGTTTCCACTTTTATTATAAGTGACTTTTAAAAATGTGTCCAAGTTCACATTGAACTGGACAAAGTATAAAAATGTAGTAAAGTGTACAAAGCAGTTATTTTGGGCTTTTAACCCAACACGTGCATCAATGCGTCTTTCTAAGCTTTTAGACAACAGATAGTTGCAGAGCGGCAAACACGGCCTCTTACGAAGGGAACGTGAGTTACAAGACCATTTGTGTTGCACACGTCGGCAGCTCGAGGTGTTTCTAGGAGATGAGTTTTTGGTTGAGCGCGAGGTTGACACCTGAGAGACTTTGTCACATTTAGATTGAGAAATTGGAATTCACATTAGATTGGAGTTTTAGGGTGATGATCAACAATTGACTGCTCATTGGCAACCTATTAGAGCAGTAGGCTCTTTTGGAGGAGATCATGTGGTGACCCCTATTGAGGAGGCACCACTTTGGAGATTGTGGATTTGGCAAGGAAAGCCCCTTTTTCAATTGGACTGGGATTGGTGGGAGTGGGCAATGGCCTTCGTTGTGCGCAGGGGCGAGATTGGCGGTTCTTTTCACATGGCTTCACATGGCATTATGCACCTCCCCAACGGTTCATTCTACACTAGTCGTACAGACCGCCTTGACGTTTACATAGCCTACACATCATTACCTTGCTTTTTTCTTTGGATGATAGGCCATTGAGCATCTCTAGAGGTCTCTTGTACAGAATACAACCCTTTTCTTGCCCCCCCCCCCCCCAACACACACACACACACCACACACACACGACAGAAGAAGAAGAGAAGATTGTTTTAATATCGTAGGAAACTATCCCAAGAGACCTTAAAGGTCTATCCGACAAGGAGAGTTGAAGTCAAGACCTGCGATTCAAGAGGGAAATGGCATAACCAATCTACCACACTTGGGTGATAGAAAGGTTATACCATTTTCCTCTTTTTATTATCACAGAGAGAGAGAGGAGAGAAGAGAGAGAGAGAGAGAAACAAAAAAAAATTAACGTTTATGTGAGCCGAAGTCAACCTATGAGACAAATCAAGTATACATGTGTGTATCTTCCATCTATCAGAAAAGACAATACAATCCAAACTGGTACAAAATAAAGAGAAAACCTTGGTGTGTGATGGGATCTATTGGGGAGGGGGGGAGGGGATGGAGCTCTAGTACTAGGGATATGTGCATATCTATATGCCCAGAGTAGTACAGCCATGCAGATGCATCAAGCTAGCTAGCCCCATCTTGTGCTAATAAGGGGGTGCAAAATGTGGTACATGGGAGGATCAAGAGCAAGGGCTGCTCGAATGAATACAGGTTGGTGAGCCATCATCTGGGCTCCTCAACAACTCAACATTCTCGGGTCTAGATATCCTTGATTTGCCTGTGGTGGAGTCGTGGGGCATGTCACCACCTGTGTCTCTGTATGTGGCTACAGTACTGTATCTCTTGTGCCTCTATATCTCTAGCAGGTAGCGTCCCAACTCTCTTTGATCTTGAGAGTGCATGATCTCACTGGGATAGGTTGCCCTCTCAATAATGACTCGTATTTGCCTCTAATATTGTCATAAGCTCTGCATCTGCAAACAAAATGCTCCTCACTCTCCCCCTCCCCTTTGCATATTCGATAGACTCTCTCCTCCATGGGAATGTCATGAGCTCGCCCCACCTCTATCGCTAGTTAAGCTGACCATCGCCACCTGTGAGCTGTGTGGCATGTAGACGTTCATATAGCGTGGCCGCTATATGAACCTCCACCGTCCTCGAGTATGGTAAGGAAATGATCTCTGTAGTGTGACATCTTTTGTTGAAGAGGAGATGTGATTCAAGTCTGTTTGATATATAGCTGCCAGAGATCCTTACGGAGCACTATGTTTCTCTCACTACATGAGAGATGAACCTGGGGTGAGTCGGGGTCATACTAGAATGGTAGCAAGCTCTTGAGATTGAGGCCATGTGCCCTGAACCAGGCTCTAACCTAGGTGTACCAAGCTCTGTCATATCCAGACTGCTATCTGTATGGTTGACTTAAATGCTCACCGTGTGAGTCTATCAATCGGGAGCTCTCTCACTCTATGGATAAAGCAGACCATCTGAAAGAGTGCCTCCACTACCATTGAGGGGGGGGGGGGGGGGGGGGGGGGGGGGGGTAGAAGGTCAGCTCTACCCTGATGATGTTCTGTGGCACCGTGTGCTTGTCTCGAAACAAGCGAGAGATCATATGTACCTGTGGTCTCTTGATCCGTGCCCACTGGCTATCTGTCAACCCGAGTGTCCACATTGTTGTTGTGTACATCAGGGCTGGGAGGACTAAAGCATCAAATAGCCACCCCTTTGTGCGGGACTCCTGAAAGTGTGCTTGATGACATCTCCGCTCTAACATGGCCAAAGCTGCATATCCTCGGGTGAGTCTATCAATGGCAGCATGTGCCATGGAAAAGGGGCCTTGTCTGCTAGTGAAGGTGACTCCCAGATAGACGTAGAAGGTGACCGCCTCGACAGGACTTCCTGCTGTTGTAAATGTGGCTACTTGCCGTGTTGGAATTAGGGTAGCAGGGAAATGTACACAACTTGGAGAAGACGAAGGAAGCTCAAGGCACACAACAGAGAGTGTATTACTTAGTGTGCAATGGAAAGATGGATAGTCCTAGAATGATGGGCGTATATCCAATGCACGGGAGAGAAAAAACCTCCTAAAGAGGGAAAAAATGCCTCGACGGTCCTAAGTGTGTTCACACACATCACTACCACATGTATATGGTAACAAATCCCCCTGGAGTGATGCCGTGAACGAGAGCTGGCACATAGAGGAAAGGGAAGTGCCATGCCCTGAGGACATGATCAGTCCACAAAGGGGAGTAAGCCCAAAGCTTTGCGGAAAGCTTCGAACTTCTCACGAGACAATGCCTTTGTGAAAAGATCTACAAGGTTGTCATGTGTTGGCACATAAGCCAAGCTGATATCTCCTGCTGAGAACCTCTCCCTGACATAGTGTAATGCACCTCAATGTGCTTTGTGCGAGCATGAAAAACTCGGTTTCTCGCAACCGCCAATGCGCTCTCACAGTCAGTGTAGATGGTGTTGGCAGTGTCCCGTCCAAACACCCAAATCAGCCATAAGGCGTCTGAGCCATACACACTCAACCGTAGCTGTGAAGATTGCCCTGTACTCAGCCTCACAACTGGAAGTGCCCACAGTAGGTTGCTTATTGCTTAACCATGATATACATGAACTGCCAAGCATGAAACAAAAACCACTTGTGGACACTCGGCCCAATCTGAGTCCGAAAGAGCATGTAAGTCTGGCAGCAATGATCCCCCTTTGGGATAAAATAAGCCAAAATGTACAGTGCCGCTCAAGTAGCGGAAAATCCTCTTGACATCCTGCCAATGCTTAGACCCTCGTCTATGCATGAATCTGCTGACCTGTGAGATTGCAAACTGAATATCCGGCCTCGTGTTGCATACATAAATGAGGCAGCAAACAGCAGTTTGGTAAAGAGTGACATCAGCAGGATCACGAGCATCATGTAGACTCAACTTCAAACCTGTTTCCATGGGAGTGGCAATAGGTTTGCAATCCTCAAGTCCAAACTTACATAGCAATGTCTCTATGTAACTTTTCTGACACAAGGCAATACCACCATCACACTGCTTAAACTGTATACCCAAGTAATGATGCAACAGCCCCAAATCTTTCATCTTGAAAGTAGCATTCAAATCAGCCTTAAATTCAGCAATATGTGCCTCATTGGGACCAGTGATCGGTAAATCATCCACATAAAGAACAACAATGAGAAGTACATCACCCTCACACTTTACATACAATGTGCTTTCTATTGGATTGTTACGAAACCCTCGTTTGACCAAATGAGTGTCAGCCTTCTCATACCAAGCACGAGCAAATTGCTTCAACCCATACAAAGCTTTGTTACATTTCCACACCTTATCCTCTTGTCCTTTCTTGACAAAACCACGAGGTTGCGTTACATAAACTTCCTCAAATATGTCTACCATTCAAGAAAGCAGTAACAATGTTTGATTGATGTACATTCCAACCAAAATGAGTTGCAAATGTACAAAGAAAACGGACAGTAGTCATACGACAAGTGGAAGCAAAAGTTTCTTCATAATCTATGCCTTTTTGTTGCGCATAGCCTTTAGCAACAAGTCGAGCCTTATAGCGATCAATCTCACCATCCAGCTTGCATTTCAACTTGTAAACCCACTTCGTACCAATGGCCTTTTTACCAGGAGGCAAATCACATAAAGTCCATGTATCATTTCTATAAGTGCATCATATTTTGATTGCATGGCAGTCATCCAATTTTCGGAATTCTGTGCTTCATCAAAAGAGAGAGGCTCCTCAACATCATGTAAGCTAGACACAGCCAAAGCATAACAATCTGATGCATAAGATGCATGGCGAGAGCCTGAACGAGTACGACTAGACAAAGGTGCATCCAATTTACTATCACGTAATGTATGCACCAGCCACTTTGGCGTACCTCTAGCTTGCTCATTTTCAGCCCTTTTCTCATCAAGTACATCATGTACATCTACATCAGTAATAGGCTGATCTGTAACATTTTCAAAAAACCCCATAGGTTGTACATTTGCCTCGTTGGAATTTACATTTGTACTTCCACCACTGAAAAGAGGAAACAAAGTGTCATAAATGTTATGTGAGCTTACATTACTGTCTCTAGTACATGAGAGCAAGGATTGAACGGAATCTTCCACAAACACAACATCCCGTGAAACCAGAATACGCTTTGTTTGTGGATGATACAACCTGTAACCTTTGCTTTCAGCACTATAACCAACAAAAATACATTTGACAGCCTTATCATCCAATTTTCTGCGATGTGTGTGGCACCAAAGCATATGCCAAACAGCGAAGAACGCGCATGTGCTCAATAGAAGACTTTCTATCATGCCATGCTTCATATGGAGTAATAGACTGCAAAGCTTTCGTAGGACACCTGTTTAGTATATAAGTGGCACACATGATGGAATGCGGCAAAGCTTGACTTTTGACCATACATCGCGCCATTTCCATGAGTGACTTGTTTTTCCTCTTAGCAACACCATTTTGCTGAGACGTATACGGCACTGTACATTGGTGTTTTATCCCACGACTAGCCAGAAATGCATTAAATTCAAGAGACATATACTCCCCCCCTTGATCGGAACAGAGGGTGCCCATAGTACATTTCGAGACATTTTCAACCATAGCCAGAAATTGTTTGAAGCACATAAATACTTTGGACTTTGCTTTAAACAGAAATACCCATGCATGCCTGGAGTAATCATCAATGAACGTCACGAAGTAAAGGTAATTGCCCAAGGACGGAGTTTGCATGGGCCCACAAACATCACTATGCACAAGCTGCAACCTGCATGAGGCCCTAACTGAACCATCCTTTGGAAACTTAGAACGCTGCATCTTACCCAAAATACAACCTTCACAAACGTGTTTGACAGGTGCTTCAAGAGGCCGCAAAGAAGCAACCATATCAGATTTCTACAAACGTAGCAAACTGGTAAAATTCAAATGCCCAAACACAGCAAACTGATAAAATTCAGATACCCAAAACATGCATGCCACAGTTTTGCATCTAAAACAACCCCTGAATCTGCAACTGCATTTCCAAAATTTTGTCCACGCTTGTCATACAAAGTGAGCTTATATAGCCCACGACACAAAAGGCCAAATGCAACAATTTCATCACCAAAACTGAGATCATGAAATATACATCTGTCATCCACAAATTTGACTACAAGACCAAGTCTAGCAAGTGCAAATACAAACAAAAGATTCTTCTTAATCCCAGGTACATAAAGTGCATCAACAAGTGTGAAAGAACTGCCATTTGCAGCAGCAAGCACAATCTTTCCAACTCCCTGAATAGGATAAGAGGCATTGTTGACACAAGTCACCGTATTCCCATGAGAGACAGACTCAATAGAGGTAAACAAATCACGATGTGAGGTAATGTGCTTTGTAGCACCACTGTCAAAATACCACACATGTGAATCTGCAGCAACTGACATGCGTGCATCCTGGACAGCAGGATTATAGGTACACTCTGCACTAAAAGCCCATTCTGCATCAACATCAGCACCACAGTCTCCTTTCACAGAAGACTCAACAATAGCTGCATTTTAGTGAAACCAACATTTGCAGTGGAATCGCCCTCTTTCTTCTTCGCCTCTTTTGCCCTCAATTTCAGACACTACTTGATCAAGCGATCATTAGGTTTACAATAATGGCAACGCATCTTCTTTTTGCCCTTATCACCAAGATTTCCAGACAAATTGCTGCCAACAAAAGCATTAGAAACAGGTAATTTTCCACTCACTGAAGAACCATGAGAAGTGGCTGCATTACTGTTACCACCTTTTCTTTGAGCAGCCATAAAGGTCTGTCCAATTGCACGCTGTCTAGTCCTGTTTTTTCTGAAAAGCAACTCTTGCAACAGCAATGTGCATAATGCATCAAACTTGACAACTTCAGGATTTCCTTGGGTCATAAGTCTCCAAGTACTAGCGAAAGTCTAGTAAGAATCTGGCAAGGCATCAAGAACAGTTTGTACAAGGGAACTGTCTGAAACAACTTCACCTGCAAAAATAAGTTGCTCATTGATATCCTTGACACCAACAAGAAAAGTGTCCATATCATCTTCCTCATGCATAATCTTAGACTCCAGCTCTTTACGAAGTAATACAATTTTTGGCTCATTGCGGCTTGCATAAAACCCAGCCAAAATATTCCAAGTTTGTTTTGCAAATTTCGTTGAACAAATGTGAGGAGTAATGGTGCGCTTCACACACAACGCATGAGCCTGCACATCCTTTACATCCCAACGAGCTTGTTCTGCCGCCGCAGGCAAAACAACTCTAACAACAACAATCCTTGCAGCAAGACCTGCAACATCCTCAACATCGCCTACATCCTCAGAACTAGGACGTACATCAATACCCTGCACAATATTCCAAACGCCCTTTGACACAAGAACATGTTGCATCATGTAAGCCCACATAGGGTAATTGTCCCCATCCAATCTGTCCTCAGTAGCAAATATCTTGAACACACCTATGTTGTGGTCAGCCATGGTAAATGTTGCACCTGATGTGAAAACTGCCCGAAAAGAGGAGAACAAAGCGGGAACAACACGTGCTATATAGCACAAACCGTAGAAGACTGTAAGGGACCTGTTATGCAGAAAACGACACTGACAGAAATTCTGCACAAAATGACGAAATAGCCTACACAGTACTGTCTGTAGTGGAAACGGAGGCTGAAATGAGCCTGAATCAGAAATTTTTGTCGACCTGTAAACGCTCGCCAAAGCTCACAAAAATCAGAGAAAGTG